>NW_006911358.1:0-124300 GCF_000523455.1 Bipolaris oryzae ATCC 44560 | reverse complement strand
AGAAGTGTCGTACGACAGCTTAACTCTTCTTATCTTTCTTCTTCTGTACCATAGGCTAATGCAAACTCGTTCGAAGGCCTCTTCGCCCATAACAGGTATTAAGGTAATAAAAGACTTATTCTTATTCTAAGACCTATAACACGCGCTATATCTATTTTTAGAGACTAAGAGTAAAAGAGAATAGCGCTTAAATTTATTATAGTATTATATTATTATTTTAATTTAATAAAATATATCTTACTATCTAGAGAGGCTTCTATGTATCTCCTTCTCTATACGGCGAAACTACTAGCATCTATAATTTTAGCTATTAGATAGTACTAAACTCTAGAATAATAAAACTTTACTTCTAGACTTTCTTTATAGATATCTAAATATATTATAGAAATATAAAATCGCGTTTAGATAGTAGTAAAGAGGTAAGGAGAGGTCTAACTACGTTAAGAAAAAGATTAGTAATATATTTAATTTTATATAGATCTTATTTAGAGGCTATCTAGATAAAGAGGTAATAGTATAGATTTATATATAAAAACTACAAATTTATTAACCTACGCGTTCAGTTTTCTGGAGGTCCGAAGTGCAAAACCGTCTCGCCTCGGGGTGCGTCCCGGGTCTCAGGGATGGACATTAGGTCAAACGATTATCATTGTGACGGGCTGGACGCCATTCGGGTAGCTCCTCGACGGAATCTCGGTTCATGACCCGAGCCAGCACCGTAGCTCTAGTAGTAGAGAAGGACAAACGGCCAAAACGGTAGTAGTATGATGATGGATTTGGAGGAGCTGCTAGGCAGCTGAGCTAACTACTACTACAGTATTTCCATCGATGTGCTGTGCCCCCTGGCTCACCCTCCTTGATCTGCTTCCTGATATACCATATTCTTCTTATCACTAGGTCACCGCCATAACGAACCGCTCCTTTGTATGACTTGCTCCCATGCTCGCCAGTCTCTGAGCCTTCACTCAATGACTAGAGCTCGCCATGTCTACGTTGCATCTTGGAGAGGAACTTCTGATAAGCCTCGACACCTTTGTTGCCGTCAGTCAACACTTTGAGCCCAGCTTCGAGCACTTGAACATCTGAATGAAGCGCGGCTACGTCTTCAAGTTGTTTTTTGTGGTTGAGGGAGGTATGAATGAGCTCATCAAGTTTAGTGTTGAGGACTCGAAGCTTTGTATCCTGACTTGCAACATCTTTTGCCACGCCGTAAAGTTGTTCAAAGGTAGAGGTCTTTTGGATCTTTTCCCCGTGTTCTTTGATCTCGTCCCCGTGTTCTTTGATCTCGTCCCCGTGTTCTTTGATCTCGTCCGCGTGTTCTTTGATCTTGTCCGCGTGTTCTTTGATCTTGTCCCCGTGTTCTTTGATCTCGTCCGCGTGTTCTTTGATCTTGTCCCCGTGTTCTTTGATCTCTTCCCCGTGTGTTTCAACGATCGTATTGAGGTTATTGAGTCTATAGTTGAGCTGCTGGACGTCTTGCTCAATGCGAGACATGGCGTGTCTTGTAGTCGCACTAGGCACCGTGTACACAAAGATGAAGCTTGTGAGCGCGAGGATGATAGTAAGTATCTTGAACCCTATATTTTCTAATGTCAGCTCTGATCTGCTGCTTTAGAATATATGTCAAGTACTTACAGAAGTCTAAGCGTACCGAAAAACGCTTCACTTCACGGTCGAACCTTTTTCCCTCAGCTTCGTCCGAGGGCAGGGTCTTGAAGGGCCACATGGTGGATGCCTTGATGGGTTGAGATGCTTGTGGTGGGCTTGCACGTTCACCTTTGGGTTGCTCGTAAGGGGGTGGAATGGAGTTGGTGGAAGCACGTCGGTTGGGATGCTTTTGAGTCATTTTATTAGCGGCAAGTGAGTGACGTAAATGGAGGGAGGAGCGGGTGGTGGAGTCAGTCGAGGAAGGAGCGGATGGTGGAAGCTGCAGGTCACGAAACCGCGAGAGGACAGAATGAGAAGTCAGAGAGCGCAAGATTAAATAGGAAACAGAGCGAGATGGAAAGATCCATGGGCCAGCTTCCTGCGAAAATAAGAGAGATTTTGCCTCCTGAACCATGGTTGGCTATATTCGGATTGCTAATAGGACAGCTGTCTGTGGGTCAGCGCATGAGTCAAAAAATAATAATAGTGGAATGCTTACCATACAATTGATGAGAGTGATTGTTTGTAGTACACTCGGTCACTTCAAATGGTCCGGTTTTGATGACGTCCAGGGCTGGGGAGTGCAGGATACGGTAACCCTGGTTCAGGCTGCGAGTGGCATTGAGTGACTCTTTTTCGAAAGAGTGCCTGCAACGGTCGGCTTCATCCTCAGCAAGCAAGGCGTCATTTGGGAAGTGATGGAGCGAGACAGTGATCTATTCGTCTTTGTTTGTGGCAGAACTGACAGTGATAGGCTTCTGAGTTCTGCCATGGCACTGCCGGTCGGTTTGTTTACACGATTCGATGGCGCAATCGATGAAGGCGAGGACGCACGGGTATACCGGCGTCAAGGGCTACTCGATCGCGGTTCTCGTAGATCGTGTAAGTTGAGTTGTAGGTGAATGCCTAGGTCCTTCAGTTCTACGAACTGATTGGCGGCATGGAGTTGTAAGTACGTTCATGAGCGCTAGGTGCTACCAACTCGCAATGGTCGATAGGTTGCACTGTAGACAAAATTCCTTTTAGGTACGATTCTGATGGGGCCAGCTTTGGGCTATTCTCCGGGCTGGACCTCGACGGTACCACGGGTTCGAAATTATCGCGCAATGCGTTCGGGGGAGCACTGCACACGCAATGTAGGCGAGGCAGCACTGCGCAATACAAAGAGAAAGAACAGATATCAGATGCTAGGATGCAACGCCAAAACGAAGAAAAGTAGCAGATACAAAAAGATAGTCAAAACAGTAATAGTGCAGTGAGAGATCAGGTGGAGCTGCTGAGCAGTTGGACTAAGCACAAGATATCCGCCAAGGCGCTACTGTGCCTCGTGAACAGGTCACGTGCTAGTGTAAACACCTCTCTATCTACTCTCTCCCTTGGATTCATCTTCAACTCTCTAATCCAACCCCTCACGCTAAATTCCGTCACTTAATATCTACAGCAAACTGCACTGATGCATAACCCGCTCAGACACTCGCCCGTCCCTGGACCTTCGCCTGATAACTAAAGCCCATTACTTGTACGCGGACTGTCGGCAACAGCATCTTTCGTTGCAACATCCATTCGGGCCAATCCAGATCTAGAATTTACCCTTGGATACATTCCATGACAATGTAGGTAATGTTCAATGTGGAGTCTTGTGCGAAGTTCTGGAACAACGCGTAGACCCGCGGAACTGGGATCTGCGATGATTGTGTTAGGAAAATCATAGTCTTGCCCTCGATTAGATCGACCTGCATTCTATACTTGACGAAAAAGTGAGGGCCAGTGCTAACAACTTTGCGTCCAGTCGTTTCGCTGTAAATCTCCCCCATAGATTCGATATCGTGCACTGTTGGTAGAGAAGCTGGTAGACTCGCTTCATTTGCAGTATAATGCAGGGTACAGGGAGTCATTGTATATATGATTATCTTCACGCGAGGAGCTAAAGATTTGGGTTTGTGGCGTATGAAGCTAAAAGTGTTTGGGGACTCGCAGCAGTTCATGTACCGCAGCCATTCATTGTTCGATATGAGGAGCCGAGATCGCGCACGAACCCAGGGCACTCAAAACGTCAAGTTACTTACTAGGATGCACGTACCCTTCGACTCGTTACACGCGACCGCGCGACCGCACGCTTCCTGTTGCATCGACCATGAGGCCAAAAAAAGGATCCAAAAAAATTACGTCGCATATCTGCAAACCTAATAAACTAAATGAGTCATACTTGCTTGAAGATCAGTCTAGACACGACAAAAGATTCCATACCTATCGTAAACATAAGCAAGCCAAGTTGTCCTCACCCCAAAAAGGTTACAGCCAAATACTAACATCTGTCACCTTCCTTGTCAATTCTTCATGACTAGGGAACTCAACGGTTACACTGCTTCCTCGGTTGTATCTGTCTTCAATGTTAAATGTTCAGTACCGCGCGCCAATCTGTAGGCCCTAGGTAGCAACACGTGAGATAGGGAGATGCAATCAAAAACTTCCAGCGCCTAGGTTACGAAGATGGATTATAAAGAACTCTGGTCTGCGCATCGACACGATAGGCAAGCATTGCACACCTCGATCCTCATCTCCTAGTCTGCCCCCACAGCATTATCATCCGATATCTATCGCCTATTCAGTACGAGTAGATTGAGCATTGCAAGAGGCAACTATAGCTAATGCTTAGTAGCTCATATATACACTTTCTTCATACAACCACCCTCGCTATGCCTTATTCAGTTTACCTAGCCTCTTATATTGGTGCCCCGTGAGACCACCACGCAATATTCGTTGAGACAAACAAGTATGAAACCGGGTGCATCTTTCAGGTGACTGGAGATATCATGGATGGCATGTCATTCGGTCACAAGAACGGCAGGAAACCAGAGGATTCGGTTAGTTTTGATGGTAAATCCTACATTGGTACAATAGATGAAGCCGACTTTGGTCGCATTCAATCTGTCGTTGAGTCGATTCCACCATCGCCGAAGCAGTTCGACAGAGCGAGGCGCATTAATCAAGGGAACCCCTTATGCGATCTCAATAATGGACTAACAAAGCCATCCAAGCCCTGAATGATCGAGGTATCTTGAAGGTATAGATGCTTTGGAGAAAGCTATATTGCCGGAGGAAAATCGTTACGCGTATACCCAAGAGTGTTTTAGTAGTGCTATTTCTAGAGGGCCTATACTACCGAAGGACTTGCATAGAGGATAGTCAGAGCTGGCGGTTCTTTGTATATACGTACGGTACCCTATAGAATGTCATAGCCTCGTATATTGATCATACATCTTATATTCTCATGATAATAACACATCCACGAGCTTATGAGGTAGGTCAGCCTCCTCGCATTCTGTCTACTGTCTCAAGACTCCCCGTGAAGGAAGTATTCCAAGAATTGATAGAGGGGCAGCGCAGTTATTTTTGTTCAGAAGTATTCTTCCACCACAATGCTAAGGAACCCGCAAGGTAGAGACTTTGAGTCTCTCCGCATCCAGAACCAAACGTAGCTTCCAGATGTTGAAAATCATTTCATTATGAAACCTCATTTCTCTTGAATTCTCGGCGACTATAGAACAGAGTTTTTAGGTTTTAGTGCTGAAGAGCTTTCTTTAAATCTTTTTCTTGCTTGGCTACTACAATACTAATTTCTGGGCCAGCCGTATATCTAGTCACTTCACATAGCCCGTATTATTTAATACGTTTAATTAACTGTAGGTAGTAAGTTACGAGTAAAGTTAGTAATTTTGATACTCCGGCTAGCGATTAAAACTACTAATTTAAGGCGCGCTTGCGGCGCGCGCTCTTTGTCTCTATGAGCTCTTACAGAGAATAGATTTTTTTCTAGCTACTCTAGCTAGTTAAGCTAGTTAAGATCTCAGTATTCGTTACGTGACTAGGCGCTATCTTAAAGTAGAGATTCTCAATATCTTAGTATAGGGAAGGCTAATTATTAGGGGCGAAGAGGCCTTCGAACGAGTATGCATTAACCTCTACTATAGAAGAAGAGAGGTAAAAAGAGTAAAGTTATTATACGATAGCTACTACTTTATAATCTTCTATTAGTTCCCTCGTACGAAGAGGTTCTGGAGACTAAGCGTCCATGAGGTAGGCAAGTGGTATCATCACGTGCCTTATTCACAGCGCAGCCCCTTACACTAACAAACGTAGAGCTTCTTAGAGCTAGTTAAATTGAATTTCTTCTTATATAACCCCCTCTGGGGATAGCTATAATATACAGCTAGAGCTGCAATGAATGATGTGTCCTGCTATTCGGAAATTCTAGCTAGTGGCGGCTTCTTACTCTTACAACTTACAACGTGTTATGGCGTTGCCGGGGCTTACCCTGTTAGGTATAGCGCCTTGCCTGGGATTCTATACTTAGGCCACCCTACCTCCCGCAGCTCCAGGATAGATACACTTGTACGCATACTGTTTTGATAATCTGTCCCTTTTGGTGGCCGCCCCGGGTCTTGACACAATGATGGCGGGAAATCTTCTTGAACACGATGATTGGTTCTTTCAAGGCCCTATCAAGTAAACTGTTTAAGATCATCCACTGAATCTGCCCATTTCACAATGTGTCTGAGACACATTGTGTGTATACATAACATTCTTTCACAAAGGTCAATCCATGAGCTGGGTGTGTGCCTTTACACATTGGCTCGACATATGGTGTACTCACAAAGTCCAAGGTTCGTCTACAATACGTTCAACAATGATCGTGACTGGCTTCACTTATAATCTCGCCCCAATAATTCCGTAGACCGACATTGACCTTGAAAGATCCAAAACAAAACAGCATCTAACAAGCCTAAGAAATAGGAAAAACATCATCATATTCTCGAAATCATTTCATAGGACCAAGGCAACAATGCAGGGCTTTTCGTATCCAGCTTATAGTACAGTTTCAGTCACTGAACACACCACTGTATATGTAACAGATGCTCCTGAGGTAGCAAGCACGTATCCTACCGCTTCAACGACGAATGTTGCGTCAACAACGACAGATAGCTTTTCAGCGGTTACACTTTTGCCAATACCTACAAGCTCTACAACGACAGATGTCTCTTCAAACGTCACTCCTTTGTCAACATCTACAACCCCGACAACGACTGATAGCTCTTCAGTAGTTACCCTTTCATCTACAGCCTTGCAGACAACCCCACCAGTCTCTTCTGCAACCGCTATGCAACCCGTCTCAACTTCCTCACCTGAGGCAGCTTCCAGGGTACCGAAGACCGACGACAACTTCGCTTACGCAGTTTTAGCATTCATCATCCTACTAGCAGTCCTTCTCATAGTAATGCTCGCCATCATGCTCTGTTTACGCAGCAAAGGCAAATGCCCCAACTGTCGTAGCATGCAGAAGAAGCTTGAGAATTGGGAGTCTGGTAAACTGAAGCCAATTACTCCAGCAGTGGTCAAGGAGCGGGATGCACACAATAGGTCGTCCTCACACAGCAATGCTCCCTCCGAGTTAGATGTCGAACTAGGTGGCGCACATGAGACCGATCATGTGTGTGCCGCTGAAAAAGAGGCGCAGAAGAAGCCATCAACGTGGCAAAAGGTAAAGAGCAAGGTCTTGCGCGACAACAAGCCTTCAGATACGGCGGAGAATCTGTATGTCGAGACTGAAGCTAACCGCCCCTTCACTACCGTCGAGGGCGACACAGTTCACTACTATTCGCCCCGCGTCTCCCCAGAAGCACCCAGGGTAGAGTACGAGCCTAAAACCCACCTCACCGTACCCGCAACCCATCGCTTCTCAGGTTCCTCCTTCTACTCCCCCCCTACGGGCCTTCAGCGCACCAACGGCCGCTCATCCCGCGTCTTCGCCGACGCCCCAGTGTCGGAGCCCAAGCGCTACTCCACCAACAGCAACCAAGAAATTGTGCATGCTCAAAACGCGCTTCAGTCAGAAGAGTACAAGCGCGCTGAGACGATTATGAAGCGCGGGACGGCTAGGGATAGTATTATCCACCGCGCGACGAGTATTGTTAATTTGGTGGATCAGCAGCTTAATGTTGCGCGGCATCCGTCGCTGTATCCTGAGTTTCGTGGCGAGGAACCGGGGGAGCAGTATGAGATGACTGAGTGGCGGGAGAGGGGGGATGGGGGAGTTGGGGTGAATGGGGATCTCTATAGTAAGTAATGGATTGAATGGTTGGGTTGTGGTAGGTGAGAGAATAGTATGTAAAAGATAATTTCATAAGTTTTTGATCAGTTATGGAGTCAATAGTGAACAAACATTATTCCAATTTGTGTGAGTAGTATGTGAGTGAGTGTATGTTATGTTTTTGGTTTGTAAATCTACAACTGAATTGTGAATATTATGCGACACCAGCCTGATTATCGTATCTCTATCAGCAGAGAATCACAGTCCTATCTCTTTCACATATCTTAATGTATCCATACGTTCGGGTTTTTCGCGAGGGTGAAAATTGTGGCAAGTCTAGAATCGATGGTTGCTGTGGCTTGACATTTGGAAATCGAAGCCACAGAGGGTCTGCGGAAGCCACACGCTAGGCTCCCGCCCATGTCCTCATCCGTTTCTCTCCTACGCTCACATCCACAAACAACTCCGACATGGGCATCACCGATTCTGTTGGAACAGTATTATCCTTTGTCAGCCTATTATGGATACCAGCCACGTTACTTTGCTGCTTGCCATGGGTGCAGAAACGTCAGGATTCACAAGACACAAGTTGAAGCTGATTCACGCTGACAAAGATAGAAATGCTGTACCTTCACAGCATCACCTTCTTTCCTGGGAAATGGCTGACTGAGCCTGAAAGAGCCGGATTTCTCAGTATGTCATGCATGCCCATGCCAGCACTAAGTAGCAAGGTACATACTCACGGACGCAGAAAACCAGGTTGTACCCTTTCGCATTGCAACGAAAGACAAACATGAACTGTTTGCATGGCTTGTTGCACCACTAGGTGTTTATGCGAAGAACGGAAATGCTTTCACTGAAGAAAAGACCGGCAGCAAAGTAGAGGATACAGTAGCTTGGAAATCACTATGCAAAGACCCAGAAGCAAGGCTGCTCATTTACTTTCACGGCAACTCAGCAACCTTGGCCCAGGAACGTCGAACAATCGAGTATCGATCATTCTCCGCCGGTGCATCAGAAAAGATATTCGTGCTGGCATTTGACTACCGCGGCTTCGGCCTCTCCAAGGGAGAGCCGTCTGAACCCGGGTTACTGGACGACGCAGAGGCAGTTATAGACTGGGCATTAAACACATGCCACGTACCCCCAGAACGAATTGTGCTTCTTGGTCATTCATTAGGAACAGCGGTGGTGTCTGGTATTGCACACCGCTACGCGGCTAACTCGGGCATTGAATTTGCATGTCTCATTCTGTGTGCAGCATTTACCAATGCTGGCAATGCATTTTCATCGTATTCTATTGGCGGAGTAGTTCCAGTGCTGGCACCAATCAGAATCTTCCCTGCGTTTCAGAAATGGTTCGCGCAGAGAATGGTCAGTACATGGCGTACCGACGATCGACTTGCGGCCATGGCGCGTAAGTTGAGCCAATTTCCTGTGGCGCACGTCGTCTCGCCAAGTCACATCATCGTGAGATGCTGGAGCCGAGTTTTCCGTTGCTGACGACAGCCTAGGAACTTGTCCAAGGTTCAATCTGGTCTTGGTGCATGCCGAAAGCGACTCGACCATGCCATGGCACGAAACGGAAGCCCTTTTCCATTCGACTCTGCGGGCCGCCAAGGACGCGAGCCCAGGTGACGAGAGCTTCAAAGAGGTTGAAGTTGTTGACTTGGGTGAAGCGGGCAGACGCGAAATATGGCGCAGCGACTCGCGCAGTATATCCAAGACGATTGCAAAGCATGGAGGTACGTACACATACTCAGCCTCACCTCGCCTCGCCTCAGGCTCAGACTGTGGGCGTCGGCGTCTGGGCAGCGAAACGCTTTCGCCTATTGCTGGAACAGGCGCCCCACATCCGTCTGACAAGTTCGCGACGCGCAGACACGGTCCTTCATTTTATGGCTGCAACCACGGTTTGAGGCTCCTCGGAAGAGAGTCGAGGCGGATTGTGCTGGCCTGGGATTCGATGCCTGAGTGCGCGCACTGCAGACCCTTTCCCCACAGATGGATGTTCTCTGGCCAGGGCCTGGCCCTGCATCCATGTTGTCATCGCCGGCTCTTCCGAGTCCGGTAGCGAAAACCAAGGGCTAACGCTACGCTACAGGCCACAATACGTCAATGACCTGGTCACCTGTGGCGCTCACCATCCTTCAGGTTTTTGGCCTTACGGCTGGTACGGCACGCGGGTAGCGTCATGTCTAACAACGGGAGATCCCCTATATCCTCGTTGTTTCTGTAACGATAGCAACTCCGTGCACGCAGGTACAGTAACCAAGTGCTGCGCCACTCATTTCAATAGAATGCACGGTGTCGAGATGGAGTACTGCTACGGCTTCAGTGGATGACGAGTTGGGCTCGGCGACAACTGGACGACTACTTGGAAGACCTCGATCTACACCGCGCGCGTAGTAGCGTATAGTTAGTACGTAAACGCCACAGTGTCAAAAGGCTCGGCATAATGGCTGTATGCGTCATGTTCACCCTCGATGCCCCATGACGTTTCCGAGAGTGGGCTCCTTTGAGACCCGCATACAAAGCGCTTCATCGGCAAGTGCAATACCTTTGTGTTTCAACTTCTATCCACTTTCACAGGTGATTACCACCTTTCACCCCTCGCTATTCGAACGTTGTGCACCCATTTCCGTCCAGTCGTTTCTATAGCAATCTGACCATAACCCCCCCACCGTGACTGTTCGTTCGCATCAAGACACCACTCCTCCCTGTCGCCAGAAAATATATCGACCGCATCAGCTGAACAAAGTACATCCACTATGCCTGCCATCAATCACCTTGAAGCGCGGTTTCTGGGAGGGACCAGCAGTAACGGCCCAGCAATCACAGGAACCGCCATCGCCCTCATCATCTGCCTCGGACTCATACCCACTATCGCTGTCGTATGGACCGTCTGCTATCTCTTCTGGGCCTATCCATACGACCGCAACTGGTGTTGCATCAAGCGAAAGCGGCGCCCAGAGCCGCAAAGTGTGCTGAACCAGGCACCGATGAGCCAGGAAGCACTGTTCGAAAAGCAGGGCATGGGACTCCCACAGCGGCCGTTTGCTGCTCAGATCAGGACGGACTCTGGAAGTTCTAGCAACAGCGGGCGTCTCCAAAAACAATATAGGCCTGGAAGCGGAAACTACAAGAGGGATACCAGGATGAGCCTGCAGAGTGTAACCAGTGCCAACTCTATGCCGTTCGCACAAGAGCCCAAGCCGTTTGTGTGAGAGAAGCCAAGACTGGCGTAATGTTTAATCACTGCATGCGCATACGGCTGGCCGAATGAAGTTGCGGGTTGCCCGGACGTGGGAGTTTAGATCTCTTCGTCTGACGATATGTCACCGGAAGTCAAGTCCACACAACAACGTTACAGCGCAGAATCACGATTCCTAACATGCAACAAGAAACTCCAGATTGAAATTGGTCAAATCATTCTGGTGCTCTACCACACTCTACCACAACAGCTTCACCGACAAAGAGGCCTGTTGGATTCCATGGCGCATTTCACTACACCACCAGAGAAAGAAGAAGAAATATGCGTCGAGCGATAGCGAATGCTTTTGACGGCAAGCGGAGAGATTGTAAGAATACAAAGGAGCCGAAGGCGATTACTGTACACTACATGCATGCGGGACATTTGCATTGGGACCGGAGTATTTGTTTCTTCCTGGTTGCATAGCGAGGGATACCATATTACGATGTACATGACAAAGCAACAATACATACATACATACATACAAACTCTCCCGGCTATTTTCGCCTTGTGCATATGTCAAGTGCGTAGACGGTGAAGACACAAGCCAAAGAGTTGGATGCCGCCAAAGGAACGCCTTGGTCATCAGTGTGGTGGATCAGGGGGATGTGATTGGTGGGGGTGTGGTAGTGCGCGCGGCCAGGCAGGTGATGAGGCTCAAGTGACTTTTATCGATGTTGCGGCAATGGCACATGGCATTCTGAACACCTGTTTCTCTACTTGTATCGTTGCCAGGATTGACGCATGTACATACCTGGCTTGCTCACCTCAGCCCTTACATGATACGTATACCACCTACTCGGTGTAACGGGGCGGCCTGAGAATTCGCCCGACGTCTTGGTCGATACGGCCGGTGTTCACTACTTATCTCCGGGTCGCAATCTCCATTCGCCATCCGAACTCGTCCAGAGAGCGTCGACGTCAGCACTTCGCCCCATTTACTTCATCGCAGCCAGCGCCTCAGGGCGCTCTGCGACACCACAAATACCGCAATCATACCGCCACCTACTGTGAGTTCGCGTTTGCGGACATTTACTACTACAAAGTTTCCCTTGTCTGCATACACGGTGCGCCTGCGAATGCTCCGGTCCTATTTGGCACGACCAACTGCACGCAGCGTGCTTCACAAGAGCGTTGGATTTGGTGGCGCGAGTTATATCAGTTTGAGCCTCAGCACTCCCATTCGTATCGAGAGCAAAGCGAGTTCCACCATGGCAGCTCCGGATCATCCAGAAGGCGCCCAGGGAGGCCAGCAGAGCATGCTGGCGAGCCAACGCGCAAAAGAGCAGGGAGAAGCACAAGGCCGCTTCTCCAAATGGTTCCCGCTATCAGCAAAGGCAGGCTTCGAGCAGTGGTGGGCTGGCCTTTCCCCTATGGCAACCGAACACCGCGTCCTCTCCTTTGTCCCTCACCTCCAGAGCCCACCGACACACACGCAAACAGGCGCCGCCTCAGGCTCTGCAGTACCTTCATCCACCGACCTGCATGCGCCACCGAAACACTCCGAAGACCACACCACAACCACTACGGCTAACGACCCCTATGGCCCACGACGATGGAACTCGCAAATGGTTGAGCTGAGTGGCAAGGATCGCGCACTCAATGAGTTTTCTGTCGAGCGCCTGGGCGAGGAGGTGGAGAACAATCTGGTCATGTTGCATGGCTACGGTGCCGGGCTGGGTTTCTTTTACCGCAACTTTGAGTCGATATCGCGTGCCGAGGGCTGGAAGGTTTATGCCCTGGATCTGCTAGGCATGGGACGAAGTAGCCGGCCACCATTCAAGATTCACGCCAAAGATAAGGAGGGCAAGATTGCAGAAACCGAGTCGTGGTTCGTGGATGCACTCGAGGAGTGGAGGATCAAGAGGGGGTTGGAGCGCTTCACACTGCTGGGCCATAGTCTGGGTGGATACCTGGCTGTGGCCTACGCATTGAAGTATCCGGGTCATCTGAACAAGTTGATCCTGGCTTCTCCTGTGGGCATACCAGAAGACCCTTATGCAGTCGATGACGAGATGCCTGGACCCCAGGATTCGACCATGGCAAACGAATTTACCCAGGACGCTGCCGAGACGAACCAAAGCGGGGTACAAGCGTCAACGGCGGATAAAAACAATTTCATGAACCAGCAAAAGGGTAAAGGTACGTTTAGATCAGGGTTGGTGGCGTCAGCACACAACTAACATGTCCCAGCTCCAGCAAAAGACGGCAAGGAGCCACCCAGACGTCGATTACCATGGTGGTTGTATTCACTCTGGGAAGCCAATATGGTTTCCCCCTTTACCTTTGTCCGCTGGTCAGGGCCTCTTGGCCCACGCCTTGTGTCGGGATGGACATCACGCCGGTTCTCGCATCTGCCCGAAGAAGAAGCGCAGGCACTGCACGACTACAGCTATGCTCTGTTCCGCCAGCGCGGTAGTTCAGAGTATGCGCTGTCATACCTCCTAGCCCCCGGTGCATTTGCCCGAAGCCCTATGATTCGGAGGATACAGGGCGTAGGGCGGCAGTGGATACAAGCACATGACACGCCTTCTGTGGATGGCGATGCCCCACCAAACCAATCTGCAAGCTCTGAACCGGCCGCGCAGCGCGAGAAGGGTTTCCCTGTCATCTTCATGTACGGAGAGAATGACTGGATGGATGTTGCGGGCGGGTTCGCTGCGGAGGAGAAGATGAAGCAGGAGCGTGAACGCATACTAGCAAAGGCATCGCCCGAGGAGAAGAAGCAAGATCACGGCATTGCCAAGGTTATCATCATCAACAAGGCCGGGCACCATGTGTACCTGGACGGGTGGGAGCAGTTCAACCGGGTGATGCTAGAGGAGATGGAGGAAGTCAGGCGGAGAGAACAGGAACGAAGACGCGGATAGAATTGGGTGGATAGATGGATGTGCATAGTATTGGGCGTTTGTCGGTTGGGTCGTGAATGTGAAGCGCTCGGCGTTTGGTTAGTAGAGCCTCTCCAACTGCAGGCATGACCATATTAGCATGGTTTATTTCTTCGTTCAGATGCAGTCGACTTGTGATGGGTGGTGGGTGTTGAGAGTTCCGCCCGGATGGACGGTACCCCTCCCATGGCCGGCGGGTGCAGAGATGATCTCCTCACATGAGGCCCTGCATGCAGTCTGCCCCGGCCCCGTCCCGTCCACGTCTTGATCTAGTGCATAGCCTAGGACGTGTCACCTCATGTCGTCGAAACCTCCCAGCCCGGCCTGCCTATACGATGCTAGGCGTGGTGGGGTAGACACACAACGGTGCCAGCAATCCTGGTCTTCACCGCTCCCGGCTAGGCCAGCGGCTGCATCCTCCCATACTACCCGAGTCGCGCATACACGACACCCTCTGTCCCTCTCTCTCGTTCGATATGAGCACGAGACCCTTGCATCTTCACGTGAAAGTCAAAAACCCAGGGACGTCTTCTCCCGGCACATATATCGCCATGCAATAGCGCTCTGCCCTTGCTGCTACTACAACGCTCGGTTCCTGTGACTCGGGCCTCACATGTCATCGCCAGACGCAGACGCAGTCGACGTCACAGAAGCACGCCACGGACGGTGAACACCACACGCAAAATGGCGAACCAGACGCTGGACCAGATGGTCAAGGGCGCTCCGCCGCCCAGCACAAACGTAAACAAGCTCGCCGAGAGCATGGAGAGAGACCCGCCGCCATACTCGGCCTCGATACTCGCACACGGCCCCCACGACGCAAACGACCGGCTCCCTACCATCAAAACCCCACGACCACCCGTTATTAGCGACCCCACCGCCCTACTTCCATCGTCTCCGCCCCAGATATACTTGAATCTTCTCATCCTAGAAGCCAGTCTTCGCAGCCAGTACCTTACCCTACGCGCGCGGCGCCGGCAAAACACCTTTGTGCTTACGCTGCTGGCGGTATGGATAGGCTTCTGCTTTTACCTGCTGTGGCTACGGCCGCGAGAGGACGGCAAGGGAATTGGTGGTTCACAATATTGGCTACTTGATATGCTGCAAAAGGTCGGCTTCATCACCGGTGTTGTTACGGCCCTTTTGTTCTGGGCAACTGGACAATGGGAGAGAGGAGTCCGGTGGCCACGACGCTGGATTGGTGTTGCCAACCGCGGGCTGAGGGGCATGAACGCCAAGATTGTCGTCATAAGAGGACCGTGGTGGAGAGAATTGGTCGAGTGGGCGCACTTTGTTGTGCCATTTTCCGGTGGTCTTTGGGGTGGAGAGACTGGGGGAAGTTCATATCACTTTATCAATGTTGCACAGGAGAATAAGCATGCGTTGGATGGAGGCCGCCCACGACACCGTATAGTCGAAGACGGCAAGGAGTACGCCGAGGAAGATATTGCGCCTGGAGGCGACTACATCAAGCTTCTTCTCCTACCGAAACCATTCACCCCGGACTTCCGCCAAGAATGGGAAGTCTACAGAAACGAATACTGGGCCACGGAAAACGAGCGTCGCGCCGAACTCCGCAAGCGCGTCCGCGCCCGCCAACGTGAAATCGCCCGCGAAGAAGGCGGCTGGCTCTGGTGGACGGGCTGGCGCGGCTGGAAGCGCGCCCGTGGCCTCAACAGCAGCCGCAGCGCCGACGTCGAGAAATCCGGTCACGCCCACGCCCACCACCGCACCCTCTCCCACACCAGCTCCTCCTCCCGCAAACGCCGCTCCAGCCTTCTCCAACCAACTCGATCCACACGCGACCGCTCCCACTCCCGCTCTTCCTCCCGCAGCATCACCCCTACAACCACCGACCTCGACCTCGATTCCCGTCTTCGGCCCCTCGAGTCCCGCGAGCGCCGCTGGAGTAACGCATCCAGTAGTACAACTACGAGTCGCAAATCTTCCCTCCGCTCTAGCTCTACCTTGATTTCCCAGGGAACGGCGCAGTCCGCGCGTCAACCCCCAAGTCCTATAATCAAACAGACATCGTGGGCTGAGAGACCAGGCACACCGAGTGAGACAAGTGCGCAGGCTTGGCAGAGTAAACGAGCGAGTATGCTGAGTAATGCGGAGAGTATGAGTGAGGATCCGGGGTATGAGGCTGAGGGTGGGGAGAGTGTGAGTGGTAGTAGGGGTGTGGGGAGGAGGGGGAGTGGGAGGGCGGAGAGTGCGTGAGCATATCTTTCACATATCCCTCTTCATCTTTTTTTATCTTCGTTTTGCGGTGCTTAAAGGGTGGATTTTTGTACAGTTAAGAAAAGTGTGTGTTTTTTTCTTTTGCAGAGAGAGAGAGAGAGAGAGAGAGGAGAGATGTGTGGGGAGAGAAAAAGAGAGTGATTATGTTCTGGGCTTTTGTTTAAATGATACCTTTTTTTTTCTTCTTTCTCTTTCAACCATCTACTCTTCTGTAAAGCTAGCTGGTTTTTCAATATGTAGACAGAGAGTTTTAAAGAAGAGCATGCGTACAAGTGTGTAGTTTATTTTCTATCCCTACATCAAAAGCATTGAAGAAAATTTTCAAATGCAAAGTACATGTACGTCTGAAGTCGGATGGGATAATTTGCTTATTTCATTATTCTTGTCTTTTGAACCTATAATATTATAGATGTAAGAGAGCAATCTTCCAACAAATCAAACACAAGGCCGGTTGGCGCAATGGTAGCGCGCAGCCCTCCTAAGGCTGAGGCTGTGGGTTCGAGTCCCACATCGGTCGCTTCCTCTTTTTTTGTCTTTTCCTTTCCCATCTATGACATAGATGCGATGAAATTTTTTTTGGGTCAGGGCAAAAGGGAAAATTCGAGTGGAGTGGGGGTGGAGATGGTGGGGTTATGTGGGGGAGGGTGCGAGCTTGGACTCTTTTTTTTTGGGGGGGGAGGGCGAGGAAAGGGAGGGGAGATGGGATGGGATTGTATGCAATGAATTGAGGGAGGGTAGGAGGGTATTGAGGATAAAGGAAATGGGGGAGCGAGAAGTCAGTGAGCAAGAGCGTCTCTTGAATAAATCTTGTTATTTCTTTTTGGTAAAAATTGCTATCATGATTGAGTGGAAGAATTAGACTAAATGCAATGACGGGGAGATGGTGCTTTTCTGCTTATTCACCGACTACCACAGCTAGGTATTACTATTTCAGAGGCTGTTTTGTCGTTTGACAGTGGATGAGTGAGGGCTGTGCAGTCGGAGTTTTGCGAAACTGTTATTGTTCAGACGACTCGGGCTCTGTATCTTTGGACCCATCGTCTGTATACTCTGGTTTTTGGCTGTCTTGTGACTTTTGAGGAAGCTGAGGCACCTCGTCTATCTTTTGCGGCTCCTGAACGGTTTGTTCCTGGTCTACTGAACTTTTTTCCGGTTCCTTGTCTGCAACTTTTGGTTGCGGTTCATTGGTTATAACTTGCAATTCCTTATCTCCTGATGCCTGCGGTTCCTGGATCTCTGGAATCTCTTGCGGCTCCGGAACTACGTCTTGTTGCGACTGCTGAGGTTCTGGCACTAGCTGTTGTGGCTGCTGGAGTCCAGGTACTTGCTGCGGCGATCCCCGGAGTCCCGGTATCTGCCGCGGTCGCTCCTGGGCTTTTGATATTTGTTGTGATCCCGGAACGACATTCTGTGGCGGCTCCTGAAGCATGTGTTGCGGTATCTGATGAATCTGCTGCGGCATCTGATAGACTTGGTGCGGTGCCTGGTGAATCGGTTGTGGTACTGGATGAATGTGTTGTGGGGTCTGGTACATCTGCTGCGGTACGTGACGAAGGTTTTGTGGAAGCCCCTGATGTGCGTGTTGCGGCACTTGGTGGACTTGTCCTGGCAGCCCATGATGGTATACTTGTTGTGGCATCTGATTGATATGTCCGGGCAAATGATGGCCATGGTATACTTGTTGCGGAACTTGCTGATGATTTTGCTGATTTTGCTGTGATTGATGCTCTACGTGCGTCATCCCATTATTTATGTCTTGGGATTTGCCATTGATATTCTCCAGCCCCTTTTTGATACTTTTTTGCCCATTGCTAGGACCTTGTACCCCTTGCCGCAACTCGAGTAGTCTGCTGTTCAAATCCTACAGTCCATCCTTGAGTTCCTGTACCTCTTCCTCTGACGCTGGTTTTTTCTTAGGTCGACCAGTTTTCTTTCGTGGTGTTACGGGTCCGCTAAGTACGTACGTCACTTGGCGAAGTTTGAAGCCAAGATGGTCTGCTATCCATTGCTGTTTATGTCCAGCTTTCCATAATGTATGAATTCTCAACCGATCATCTCTAGTCAGAGGAGTGGTGCGGCGACGTTTAGGGGTGCCAGGCTGTTCTACGTGGGGACTTGAGTGTTCCATGATAGCATTTTGTCAAAGTCTGATAGTACAAGTGGAGTTGAAATGGAACAGAGAGTAGCGAGGTGGCGAAAATGACCAGGTTGGGGCTGACTAAACCTGTCTATCAGATCGACAGAGCTTGGGCGTTTTCATATCCGCAATACTGCCGATGATATTGTACCACCGCCGTGTTTTAGCCATTGAGATCCTTAAGTCCTTCGTTTAATGGAAGCTATAACATAGGATCAGCCCAGCTATTCGTCTCGTGTTATCACGTGAGGAAAATTATGTTGTGAAATAAGTAAACAGTGCTATGAGTGTTTTCAAGTGAATGGTGTATATTCAAAGTAAGATTCCCCGAGGTCGAGAGTACAAAACTGCAGAATAATATTGAAACAAAAAATCTCAAGTACTTTCTTTATAAAATCAGGTCAAGGTTTCAGCTGCTATTAATTAAAAAGACTTGATAAAAGTATCAGTAGGGATCAAGATTTGCTTAGTTACAAGAATGATGCCATCCCAAGGGATGATTTCAGCTTAAATAACATACCCGAATGTACATTTGTTCATACAAAGTGATTCCAGCCTCATTGAGTGGCAATCACCCTTTCGTGTCTAGAGCCAAACGCCTGTCGTCACAGATGCACAGATATGGAAAAAGAGGAACAACCCTCTCCAGCGGTGGAGGAACCAAAGATGCAAAAGACAGACCCCAAAAGCCGCCGTCAGGCTAGAGGCCAAGTGAAAAGAAAATCCTACTATTCTCCTCGATCGAGTTAAATTGTAAAACCCCCTAAAAAGGGTATCTTTGAAATAAAAACGCCGAAAAAGAAATCTAAAACACTACCTCCCGCCCTTGCTGGTGCTAAACCTCCTTTGCATCGCCGTCGTAGGGCTGCCCAAAAAACTTCCCCGCGGACTCCGACTGGCGGCCGGCATGAGCGGTACCTTGGCCATTCCGAGTTTAGTTTCGAAAATGCGCCCCACAAGTGCCTGTACACTGCGCTGGATGTCCGGCGCCATCTCAGTGCCCAGGAGCCCGACTACCAGAGGTGCGAAAAGATCAATATTCTTTTCAAAGTCGGAGTTGGGAAGACCGGTGTAGCCGTCCAGTACGGTGACAACAACAGGCCGCCAAGTGACAATGTTGCGCTGCTGGGTTTCTTCATCGAGCTCCACATAGGACGCAATGATGTCTTCGCACAGGGGGATCAGCGCAGCTTCAGTATCCGCGCGCGAGGCAGCGCGGTCGTTGGACGTGTCGTGATACATGCGGAAGAGAATGCTGACGTAGACCGACGCAGATCCGCTTTCCTGCTTGAGCAGATTCGGCGGCTGCTTCATAAATCCTTCTCTGAAGAGTCGGGATCGCAAGTCGCGGTTCGCATTGAAGCGCTTTGCAAAGTGGTACGATTTCTTCAGTACGGCCATCAGACGCAAGAGCTCTCCCGAGGGAATCTTTTCGTAGACAGCATCGTTGGTGAAGAGCTCTTGAACTGTCTCGATCATGAGCAACTGAAGAACACACTTGGTTATGATTTGGTTGAAGAAACGTCGACGAGCGGCCGTAACTACAACAGGAGGTTGCTGGAGGTCTTGACCTTCAGGACGATAGTCCTCAAGCTCTTGTGTTTGGCGTTTGGGTAGCGGAGAGGGCATACGTTGCTCGCCACCAAGGGTGCTAGTCGATTCTGAAGCGACGAGGGATGGTCGCTGTGTGGTTGACAGACCGTTGATGCCAAGCGCGTTGTCTACCTTTGGCTCTTCCGCAGGTGTCTGCAGAGAGAGCTCGCCTGTTGGCCCATCTGTTGTTGGTGTCATGTTGTCTGCCGAGTTTCCTGATCCGTTCACTGCATGTTGCGGTGAAGATCCGCCGGTGGCAGCAGAAAATAATGCGGTAGCCTCTGTCCTTTGGAAAAGATCGACGAACGCCCTCACAATTTGGCTCCAGTGGCCTGGCGTGAACTTTTGAACATTTTGCAATATAAGCTGCTGGAGGCAGTTGCTACCAATCCGCGCCAATGTGTCATTCTCTTGACATATGCAAAGTGCCAGAAGATCGAGGAAGCGGTCGAGCATGTACTCCAACGAATCGAAAAAGTGCGTAAAAAGCTTAATCATGTTGCGCAGAGCTTGGATCATGGTTGTCGAGAGCCAGACGGAAAGCTCTTCGTGGTTCAAAACTTTTGTCATCTCCGACTTGGATTTCAATACCATGAAGATCGGGTACAGCAGCTGCCGCCAAAGCATGTCCCAAAATTCACGGGGAAAGTTGTTGCCGTAGCTGATCAGAGTGTCGAAGAGGTAACTCAAGGCTCTTGACCGTACTTCCAAATCCTCGCCAGTCATCAAGACGTCGTGGAAAGCAAAGAGGACAGGGAACCAGAACTGCTCTTCCTGCGTTTGCCGACTGGGCTGCTTTGGTATCGAAGAGGCTGTCTCGGACTCTTTCAAGTAGCCAGCGCGAGCAGACAACGAACATTCAGGCGTCCGGAGCATCTTGGGCACAGATGACTTCAAAAGTTCTATCGCCTGTAGGGACTTCTTCTGGAACTTGAAATTCTTTGAGAACTCAGTAAGGCAGACGATCAGGTCAGCAAAAGCGCCTTGCGATATGACGACACCAAAGCGTGTGTTGTACACTTGAGTGACGTTTTCAAATGCAAGGTTGACAATACCCTCTGCTTTTCGTTAGCGATTGTACATGACCAGGGCCAATTTCAACATACCGTAAGGCTCTCTCGCAGCTACAGTGAAGACACCAAACATGGTTTTCCAACCCGAGCGAATGTTCTCGCCCCGTGCCTGGATCATCTGAATTAAGCAGCGTAGTACCATGTCTTTAACGGACACGACGTTGGTGTTGTTGATAATGTGCTCAAAAGGCTTCAAAAAGTCCTTCTGGAACTTGAAACCAGGCAGTTCCTCAATCTCCATAAACTTCATCGACAGTTGTCGCAGCGAGTTCAGAGCAAAGTAGACGACATTGGTGTTGGTGTGGCAGCCCACGTCGTTGAAGTGAGCGCCCAGTACCTGCCAGATATTGGTCCACTCGAAACGCACACGCGTCATGTTGTAGCCACTGATTTCTACCAACTTTTGCAAGCTGTATGTGCGCGGCGACTCACTCTGACCAGATGATTGAATTTCCTGCCAGCTGACTTGAGTGAGCGCTTTGACAAAATCGACAATCGCTTCTCCCGACAAATTTGCGCTGTTGGTGAAAATGCGGTCTACCCCCCTAACGATTTCGGCAGACCGACTTTCCTCGGCCACTTCCGAATGGAAGCCGAAATTGCCTGCTGTAGAATTTGTTCGTCGGTTTTTTCCTGGAACGTTAAGGTTTTTGCGCGGCTGTGAGGTTCCTGAACTAGACTTGAGCACATCGGGAACGGCACGCTCGTCAATGCCAGCAGAGATGAGCTGGAAACGGTCCAGTTGAGACACACAGGTGAGCACCTCACGCCATGATTCCCGAAGAAGGTTTCCCTCTGTTTGTGCAATTTCGATCAATGCTTTGAGAGCCTCCATGTTCCTAACCTTCATCTCGCTCACGTTATAGAGATTTGTGAAGCGCGAAAGGAACGCGACGAAAGCTTGTCGCGAATTATCCAGATCAAACAAACATGAGATGCGAATCGACAACTTGATGCCTTCAATGCACAAGCGAATAATTTCAATGTTGTGATCCTGGGCTTGGCCAGAGAGAGCGGTGAGGACAGGCATCCAGGCGACTTCGAACATTGGTCCGACATGCTTGGAGGATGAAGCAGGAATAAACTTGGACACACTGGGAGTGGCGGCTGTTCTCCGCTGAGCACGAAGGAGTTGTTTGTAGAGCTGTTCGGTTTTGTTTGCCATTGCTTCTGAAGCCTGAACAATTGCCTCTCGCTGAGAGTCGCGAGCACTGCCTGTCAGTACCTGACCAATACTTGATAGTCCGCCAGTAGGCTGCTGGCTGATTAGACCTTTGTCAGCGGCAGCCTCCTGTTCTGTGTTCAAGACAATCTCGTTTCGTGAGATTTCATCAAATATGCCTTGGAGATACTCCTCCGGGAGATCGGCGTTGTCATTGATACCACGGTTGTTCTTGATGAAGTCAGCTGCAGTCATGCGAGGGCCCTTCATCTTCTTGCTATGCTGGTCAACGTTCAGCATAATGACTGAATAAGACAGGACGTATGCTGTATCGGCGTTGGCGAATGCATTGGGGTTGCCAGTAATATATCTTTCCGCAAACTTAAGCATGAAGCGATCGATTTTCTGAGCCTCACCGGGCAATCGGAAGCTCTGGAGGAAACGTCGCAGAGCGTCGGTAAAGCGTGTCTTTGAAAAGTCCATCAAATCTACAAAAGCATGCATGATGGCAATGTTCTCTGGATCGCCCTCACCGAGAAACTCGCCAAGTGCTGTCTTATCTATCTGGTCATTGTCCAGGAAGAAACGAGCAACGTCTTCTGGCTTGTTCGAGGGAATGAAGCCCTCTGCTATGAGCGTCTTAAGCCCACGTTTCGGCTTGTAGTTGAACTGTTTCAAGGCATTCGTCAGAGCAGTCTTCCGCTGCTTGGCCTTTTCAAGCTGGCTGTAGTCATCTTCCGCAAGCGGCGTGACTGTGCCAGAGTCTGCACCAATCATTGGGGACTCTGCGAGTGTCCTCGTATCTATGGATACCCTGAGGTCATCTAGTGATGGGCGCAAACTTGAATGGGCTGCCTTTGTGTTCTCGGGAAGCGCCTGTTGCGCCCAGTTGACGAGAGAACGTAGTATCTCGACCAACGCTTCAAGCGACTCTTGCTTCATAGCGTATTCTTGGGGAAAGCTCTGTTCAGGCTCGTGTGAAGAGTTCATGGAGGCTGTGGTGAGCGAGGGGGGCAGGGTGCCTCGGGTTTGCCAATCCATTTGCTTGGATTGCTTTTCGCGCTGCTCCTGATACGCCTGCTGCTGCATTGCTGTGATTGTGACAGGGTTGCTCGAAATCTTGGACAGGTGCTCGACAACGCGTTGGAACATGTTGTCAAGCGCGGTGCGGTCGCAGTCATAGTTGAGATAGATCTCTACCAGGGCTCGGGGGTCTGCAGCCAGCCTTCCAAATATTGTCAAAATGTATTGCTTCTGAAATGCAGGGGCACTTCGTTTGTCTAATGTTGCCAGGTATATTTCCTTGAGAAACACCTCGACTTCCTTTTTTAGTGATATGCGCAGGAACTTGAGCATCTGCCAGAATACTTCACAGGCTACTTCAAACACCTGCTTTACTGAACTTGCACCATTCCGACTGAGGCTCAAACACAGGTATTGCTTGACCGCCTGAATGAAACTTGTAGGCTCGTCGCTGCCACTGCGGATGGTGGCGTAGGGCGATTCAAAGACGGCAATGTTATTAAACAAGATGGTGTGGATCATGTGCAATGAGAGGAGTTTGGAGCGCATGCCCTGCGACCGCACATCGTGGGCATGGTCAACTGACAGACTCTTTGTGCTCAGCCGACACATGGCTCTGAAGACTAGGTATGCATCTTTGACGAATATCTCATCCTCTTCCTCTTCCTCAGTGTTGATGTGAGGCGAGGCGCCGTCTTGACTCGAGACCTGCCGCGAGCCAGCCTTGGCCTTGATCCGAGTCACGAGGGTTGGCGCATTGTCGTGTATACGATCGTCATTGAAGCTCATGTTATTTTCAAAGCTTTGCAGTGTAATCTTGGGCCCAGTGTGTTGGTCGACGGCCTTGTCGTTGGGTGTGGCTGATTCGTCACGCTCATCCTCGCCGTTAGGCTCGTCACCGTCAAAGCCTATCGGACTGGGTTCTCCCCGATGTACGCTCTCTCCGGAAATGTTCTTGTCGTTCAGAGACACACGTGACAGATTCAACCGAGCTTCCTTGGCGGCCAATCTGGCCTTGACTCTCTCAAAGACGGTGCCGACCATCTGTGTCAGTGCACCTTGAGCAACCTGCTGGTTTGCACTTGACTTTGATAGGAGGAAGATGTTGTACGTGAGTCGCACAGCCTTGAGCAATCCCGCTCCATGTACCACAATCTTGTCGTTCAATATGGCGGCGAGCAGCGACTTTACAATCTGCAACTGGATCTCTGGGGCCGTAGCCTCACCCTGGAAGCAATCGCATATTGTGTCAATGGCCCTTTCAATTAGGGGTGGCGCCTCGCTGTTGTCAGGGCGGGGCTCGGTCGGGACGGAGAAGTAGGAATAGCTGATGAGCTTGCCGATGCAGTCGAGGGCGGTGATGGAGACGGGGACATTAGGGGCCTCTGAGGCGAGTTGAAGGGGTTCGAAGAGGACTTCAGGGTTGATGCGCGCGGGGTCGCCCTCGTTCTTGATGGCAGACAGGGCGGCATTGGTGCTGTCGCCCAATTTTTTATTCTTGCGAGCATCCTTGGAAGCGGCAATGGTCTCGAGTGCAGTGACGACGAAAACAAGGGAGCTGCGCGTCGAGGGGCGGGTTGCGGTGGTGGCGACGGTCGACTGCGAGTCTGTTCGTGAACGGGATTCGAGGGGCAGGCGCTGGTCGAACATCTGCTCCGAGGTGCGCGGCGGGTCTGAGGTATCCGGGACGGATAACGCTGGTGCCTCGGTTGTAGGTGTTGAGGTGTCGGCTTCTTCCCGAGCGAGTTCTACTGCTGGTACTTCTGATTCTGCATTCGCTGCCTTGTCTGTCTCTGTGTCTGCCTTATCCGGGGCAGGCGAGGCATGGTCGGAGCCTGCATCAGAGTCGCTGTCCTCGTCATCGTCGTCGTCGTCTTCGTCCTCATCGTCGTCCGTCTGTTCCGCCTCTTTCTTCTCCTCGTCGTCCGTTGTTTTTTCTGGGACTGCGGCGGGCGTCTCATTTTCTCCCATGGCGGCGGCCTTTTCCTCGGCGTCCGGGGCCGGTATTTGTGTTATTGGCGGGGGCTCGGTGTCAGCCATTGTGGTGTGTGTAAGTAGGTTGTCACGACTACGCCCAGGCTACTATGATTAAGGGACCAACGTTGGATGACGGACGAGCGGGCTGGGGTCAACAACCACCCATGGCCCCAATTCGAACACGAAGCAAGAGGCAGGAGGGCGGTCGCACAGTCGCAATGGCGCACAAGGCAACGTAATGCAATCCAGGCCGATTCCAGGATGCGGGCCGTGCCTAATTATGAGATGACAAAGTGTCTTTCCTGGCTAGCTGGGGCGGACCCAAAGCTGGTGAGCTGCGTACCTGGCCGACTGGGGGCACGGCAGGCGCTAGTTGGTCAAGCCACACCGGCCACCAGCCACACCTCGATCAGCCACTCAGGGATCATCAGCCACCGCCGCCACAAGCCCTTCCGAAATCTCGCGTTAGGGCCATCGGGTCATAACGCTTAGTACCCGCCGACGGATCTCCAACAAGCTGGCCAGCACTAAACTTTTCTGTTGAGCGACATCTCCAGTCTGCCATCTCTCCCTTGCCCAGTCCAGCTCCAGAGCCTTGAGCGGTCTCCCAGCTCCATTGCCTGCGCCTGCTCTCTTCCCGACCTGTCCCCGAAGAAAGAAGAGCTGCTGCTTCTCCCCTCCCTCTTCCCGGTCATCGCTTAGAGCAAAATCTCAGCGCATCCAGGAACCCCGACACAATGCCCGCTGCTACCACTCTGCTATCCCGGGCGGGCTCCCAATTGACCTCGAGGGGTTCAATTGCCCTGCGCGGCGCCTTCTCTCCCGCGACTTGTACCGCGTAGGTTGCTGCCATCCATACAACACAGCACACGGCCTGCAAACACCAATCCCGGGCCCAATCCCGAGACCATTGGCTGACCGCAAAACATGTAGACGCACACCCGCCCTCTCTGCCCTCGCCCGGTACTATGCCTCCAAATGTGAGCATCCCGCTGTCTGCTAGGAAGTCCAGGCCGCATCGCTAACCTCCACTCGCCGCAGCCTACCCACCCCACAGCGTTATCAGCATGCCTGCCCTCTCCCCGACCATGACCTCCGGAAACATTGGCGCATGGCAGAAGAAGGTTGGCGACTCGATAGCGCCCGGTGATGTGCTCGTCGAGATCGAGACGGACAAGGCACAGATGGACTTTGAGTTCCAGGAGGAGGGCACCATTGCCAAGATCCTCCGCGACGCTGGTGAGAAGGACGTTGCAGTCGGAAGCGTAAGTGTGCTCGGGATTTGTGTGAAATCATTATGCTAACCATCACAGCCAATCGCCGTCATGGTTGAGGAAGGTGAAGATGTCTCGGCCTTTGAGAGCTTCTCCATTGAGGACGCCGGTGGTGACAAGAAGGCCGCTTCATCTCCCAAGCAGGGTGAGGCTTCGGAAGCCAGCGAGCCCCCCAACAACTCCGGCTCCAAGACCGCCCCTCCGGCCAAGGAGCAGTCCGCACCCGCTGCCATCGAATCAGACTCAACCGGTGCCCGTCTCGAGACCGTCCTCCAGCGCCAGCCTGCCGTCTCCCCCGCCGTCAAGAAGCTCGCTCTCGAGAAGGGCGTCCCGATTGGTTCCATCAAGGGCACTGGCAAGGGCGGAGCCATCACTAAGCAGGATGTTGAAAACTACAAGCCTGCTGCGGGAGCTTCCTCTGCCGCTGCCGCAGGCCCTGCTTACCAGGATACCGAGGCCAGCAGCATGCGCAAGGTCATCGCCAGCCGTCTTACCGAGAGCATGCAGCAGAACCCCCACTACTTTGTCGCCTCCAACATTTCCGTCTCCAAGCTTCTCAAGCTCCGCGAGGCTCTTAACGCCTCCGCCAACGGCGCCTACAAGCTGTCTGTCAACGACTTGCTCGTCAAGGCGCTTGCTATTGCCGCCAGTAAGGTCCCCGCTGCCAACTCGTCATGGCGTGAGGAGGGCGGCAAGGTCATCATCCGCCAGCACAACACTGTCGACGTCTCGGTCGCCGTCTCGACCCCTGTTGGCCTGATGACTCCCATCGTCAAGAACGTCACCGGACTGGGTCTCCAGACCATCTCATCACAGATCAAGGACCTTGGCAAGCGCGCACGCGACGGCAAGCTCAAGCCTGAGGAGTACCAGGGCGGAACCATTACCATTTCCAACATGGGCATGAACCCCGCCGTTGAGCGATTTACCGCCGTCATCAACCCCCCGCAAGCCTGCATTGTCGCCATTGGCGCCACCAGGAAGGTTGCCGTACCCGGCGAGGCCTCCGAAGATGGCTCCGCCAGCATTGAGTGGGACGACCAGATTGTCATCACTGGAAGCTTTGACCACAAGGTTGTTGACGGTGCCGTTGGTGGCGAGTTTATGCGTGAGCTGAAGAAGGCGATTGAGAACCCTCTTGAGCTTATGTTGTAGATTTTGTTGTAATTGGGTGCATTTCAGGGTGGATGAATATGTGCGCGTGTAACTTTACCTCTCTGGCTAGATGAGAAATGGATTTCCAACCAGGACGGAACGATTTTTTTATGTATAGTGGGATGGATGGCGCCTTGTTCTATCTCCCGCCCCCCGCCATGAAATTATTTTGTCCCATTGTTGTATTGCTTGATAGTTGATATCTCTCCCACTCTTGAATTTTGTGTTGTTTTTTTGGCGAGTTGAAGTATTACCTTGTTGAAGTATTTTCCCCCTTGTTCGTCACTCTACTAGACTAATCCGCTGGCTAGTGCATTCCATCCAGCTTCGACCGACATTCTATACCGCTACCAAAGAAAATAGAAAGAGAGAGAAGAAGAAGAAGAAGAAGAAGAAGAAGAAGAAGAAGAAGAAAAATCATTTATTACCAACCTCAAACACCACAACCTCGACCTCCCCATCCCCACCCACCCTCTCACACCTAACCTCCGCCTTGCCGCCCTCCCCCCTCATCTCCACCCTCACACTCCGAAACAACCTCTCCTCCTCCATTACCACCACCTCTTCATCTTCCAGTTCCTCCAATTCCAGCAGCGTCCCTAGATCCTTCTCCTCTTCTCTACTCCCCTCCCAAACCCCCGGGTCCTCCATGCCCATGACCCTCTCCACCACATTCGCCACTACAGCGCTATCCCAGCAACCTTCCATGCGCGGTACCGCCTTCAGCGATGCGTGCGCATGACGCCGCAGACACCTAACTCTGCATTTAATGCCTGTGTAGAACAAGGAGGCAACGACGCCCGATTCGCAAATCGAGTGTTCGAAATTTACATTTTGCGGAATCTGCACGGCGGTGCTGTAGGCGATGTGGATGGTGCGTGCGCAGGCGAGTATGCGGTGGAACAAGTGCGTATGTGCGGCATATTCCAAGGGGGATGAGGCGAGTAAGGTGTGAGCGCGGATTTGGGCGGCGCTGTGCGACATGAGGAGCAAAGTGTAGGAAAGGGGTGTGCGTGAGTCTCCCGGGTGTGAGCCGAATGCCGGGGTATCTTTCTCGGGGGGACAGGAGTTGAGATGGGCTTGTGTGCGGTGGTAAGTTTGATGCCAGGAATCGAGTAAGGTGAGGAGGTGGGATTGGGTTTTTTCGAAGCAAGAAGGGGGTTGTTGGTGGGGTTGGGAGGATTGGAGTAGGTGCTCTGTGTGGGTTATGCGGCGGAGGATGGTGTCTAGGGCGTCTTTTGCGGCTTCGGGGCTTGCGAAGATGGAGTTTGGCAGGTGGAGGGTTTGGAGGGAGTGCGGGAAGATGTCTGGGTTGGAGAGGTGGAAGTCGGAGGCGAAGAGGGTGCGTTGCGTGACGAGGGCGGCGAAGCTGCGCACGATGCTTTGTTCCATGACGCTGGAGCGAGGGACACTGCCGTCGCCGAGTAATTTGATGCCGTTTTTCAAGTGTGTCTCGGCGATTTCGTGACGCCCTCGAAGGTATTCGAGGAACGTAAATAGCATGCATGTTACCAGTACGACGGCTACATCTTGTGTATCACTAGTCCTCGCCAGCATTGGCTGTAAGGCGGTAATCGCCTGGCTGTACTGCTTCAAAACGAACCTCTCTCTTGTATCGATACTCTGGCCCGGAATAAAATTACACTCGTGGGCCGCACTCAGGGCTACGACGGCATGCAAGATGGCTGGTTCAGAGGCAAGGGCCGGGATGACAGTAGCGTGCCAGAAGGGATACCCAAACCAACCTGACGATGTCCATGATACGCGCTGTTTGTATAGCTCAAGATAGCGTAATTCGTCTGATGGAAAGGACTTTGCCAGAGGTTTTGAAAGCTGAACTTCTGAGGAAGTGGTAGTTGGTTGAGAGCGACGGCCATACCGATCAAGATAAGTATTTCCTCCTCCTCCCTGGGCGCCATAGCCCTCACAAGTCCGGCCAGTGCTGAGACAGCGATTGCAGACTGGTTTTGTCTCATCACATTTTACTTTGCGTGCTCTGTCTTCATGTCAGGTACATATAACCTTGGGTACCTAGCATGGCTCGAAATTCCCATTGGCTTCATATTCCATGTCTTCATGATAGACAAATGCAGGAAACCCAAAATGATCAATTGGTCCGCGGAGGAAGAGCGAAATAACAGTAACATACTTGCACGTCCCACATCCGGACTTTGATTTCTTCCGCGACCGCCCAGTACTTGGAGGATGCAACGCAGTTGTTGTAGACGCAGGCGGTGCTGGTAGTCTCAGGGGTACGATAGTAAGCTCCTCTAACATCCCGACTACCAAGCAACGATTAAACCACTCTCACTAGGCGACAAGGCTGGGGGGGGACTGGTAGAATGCTGAATAACTGAAGGAGCAATTGGTTCGTGCATGGTGCATCGGATCAAAAGGCAACCTGAAGCTCGCTAATGGCGTGGCTCAGCCTTTCTCATTCGCTCGCTACTCCTTGTCGGCTTTTACTCAATGTGGATGCCTGGACGCCTGGACGCCTGACGCCCCGTCACCGTGCTCTTCGAAGATCAAATACTCAACATGCACTCTCTAAACTTGCCAACATTGAAGACATCGAATCTCATATTCGTTCATCTATGGACTGGTCTATCATAAGCATCGCATTACCATGATCTCATCACAGAAAACAAAATGAACAAAGTCGAATACCACTTTCCTTCCTCCCAGAACGTAGTTTGTCATATACACTACGCCGTCCAAATGCTTTTTTTCCATTTGCCAATACGCCTGCATACATCTCCTCGTCTAAGTCTCAGCACCGTCGGCCTTTTGGCCCTCGGCATCAGCCATCTCGGTATCCTTTGAGTCTTCAGCAGGTGGCGCGTCAGCCTGCTTCTTAGACTCGGCCTCCCGCTTTGCGCGCTCCAGCTCAGCTTGCTTGGCAGCGTGCTCCTTTTGTTGCTTCTCCATGGCGGCTTGCCTCTCACCCTCGATCTTGTCGTTGTAGCGCTGGATGATAGGGCCAGCAATGGAGCGGATGTCCTCCTTCTTGGAGACGTATTGTGCCTTGGACGCATCGTCGCCCTCGTCGTACAGCCATTCCTGTGTTTATTAGTATTTTTTCCCTTCTGTAGAATAGCTTTCAAACTTACCTCGATGGTCTCGAGCTTCTGGTTGAGCCTGGCCTTCTCGTCATCGCTGGCAAACTCGGCGTAGACGTCGAGGATCTTGTCCTTGAGCTCGTAGATGAAGCTCTCAAGGTTGTTCTTCTCGTTCTCAGTGTCGGCAACGAGCTTGTCCTCCATAATCATGGCGTTCTCGCGCTCGGCGGCAATCTGCTTGGAAGCATCGTCAAGCGAAGCAGTGCCAGCAGACAGAGGCAAGTCTCCCTTGCGGAGCTGCTTCTTGACCTTGCGCATCTTGGGTGGCTCCGGAGGAGCATCCTTGTCCACGTCCATTGCCTGCGCATGATTCGTTAGCTCAATTGTTTCGGGCGCAGAAGCAAAAGGACGCGCATGTACAGAATCATCGCTAAGCTTGTATCGTTTCGCAGCACGTTCTGCCGAACTTTGCTCGCTGGTACTCGAATCATTAGGAAAGTCAGAAAAACGTACATCACCCTCTTTCTTCTCCGAAGACTCGGGAATTGGCTCCTCGACCTCGGTCTCCTCGACGTAATATCCAGACTCGACGTTGAGCACACCGTGCACGTTGAGGCGTGCCTTGAGTTTACAAATCATAAAATCGCCCTTGGGGTCTTCCTTGACGCCCTTGACGGAGAAACGGCCGATCCAGGGGTTCATCTTTCCGGGAAGCTGTTCAGGCTTGGCGTACCTGGCCTCCAGGTCGAAGGGGTGTTTTCGGTAGAAGGTCAGGATCTTAGTGGATGGCATGACGTTGCCCTTGTTAAAGACGGTGAGGCTAGTGTCCTCATCGGGAATGTCCTCGGACTTCTCCCATGTGAATTCAATGGGGTAGTTGACCATGTCGTGGACGGAGAAGTCACGGACACGGAAGACTGGAGAGAGGATAGCGCAGCAGAAGGCGCATCCACGGGCGACAGCCTCGTCTTGGTTCAGGGTGAAGGATAGAGGCTTACCAAAGAAGTCTTGGATCCTCGTCTTGAGCGCAGGGACACGTGTGCATCCACCGACCATCTCAATCGAGTCAATGTCTTCGACGGTAAGCTTGGCCTCGGCCAGAGCCTGCTCAATAGGCGCAGTGGCGCGCTCAAGGAGCGGCTTAATCAGCTCCTCAAGCTCCTCGCGCTTGAGCATACCACGCACGTCAACGTCGTTCATGATGGACTCGACGTTGATGGGCGCCATGTTGTTGGCAGAGAGGACCTTCTTGAGCTTCTCAACGCCGGCAGCGAGACGGAAACGCGCCTTTCCGTTCTCCATGACATCGATCTTGTACTTTTCCTTGAACTCCTTGGCGAAGTGCTCGACAAGGGCCTTGTCGATGTAGCGGCCACCAAAGTGCCTGTCCCAAGCACTTGACTTGACGGCCAGTTCGCCCTTTCGGAACTCGACAACAGTGGCTGTGTAGTTGCTGTGGCCAATGTTAACAAAGACGACTCTCCGTGGCTTCTCCTCTGGGCCAGGCAGGTCGAGCTTTGGGATTCCCCAGCCGAGGGCGACTGCGGTGTTGTCGTTGATGAGTCTTAGGCACTTGAGGCCGGCAATCTCTGCGGCGTCGAGAATGGCGCGGCGCTGGGCGTCGGTGTACCACACGGGGCAGCTGAGGACAATGTCGTTTACGGGCAGCTTGAGCTCAGCAGAGGCTGTGGCCCGCATTTTTGTGAGGTGCATGGCGGTGATTTGGGTGGCGGTAAATCGCTCCTTCTTGCCCAGGTAGTTGACCTCTGCGCCCACCTGGCCGTCGACATCGACAAGCTGGGCAGAGACAAAGTCCTGCTCAACCTGGACATCTGGATCTTGAAGACTGCGGCCGGCGAGGCGCACAAATGACGAGACGGTGTTCTTGAGGTTGGAAATTTCTTGGTTCTTGGCCATCTCACCAATGTATCTGCTCTTGGGGCCGAAGCCAACTAGTGATCTGTATCATGGCCAGTCAGCCGAGTGTTCTCTGGGAGATGATGTGTTCGCGGGGGGGGGGGGCTACTTACGGTGTCGCGCGGTTGGAAACCTCATTTGCGATCTGGATAGTGAGTCAGTGTGAGCCATGGACGCAAGAAAGCGACAGTGAAAGATATGCGGTGGCACTTACGACATCGACACCACGATTCCGCGCAACAGCGATGACGCTGTTGAGCGTACCCAAGTCGACTCCTACTACAGACATTGTTGATCTGTGATGGTGGGGTGTGTATGGGGGGGGAAGTGGGAGAGTTGTGTTGTTTTGTGTTTGCGGGTGGAGGGGTAAGAGAGGGTATATGGGGTATCTAGTGCGGCGAGATTTTATGGGCGGTAAACCAGAACAAGTGTCGTGGAGTAGTAGCGAAGCAATACAAGGAGGCACGCGCCGCAAAATTTCAAAATTTCAAGACTGCGCTGGTATGACCTAACAAGAATGCCCAACTCGACAAAAGGAACCACACAGAACTTTCTCGATGGCCCCAAACAGCGGGGCTCATTTTTGCTGGGCGGGCGGACGGCACAGACCAACCGCCCGACAAGTCCGCCGCCGCCGCCGCATCATTACCGCCCATGCCAACACCAAACCGTCCAAACATCAACACCAAAATATCAACGCGCGGACACTATCACCAGCAGCAACGCGTCGCGTCATGCCCAGGCCGCTCCGTGCCAGCGCCGACGCGTCTGTTGTAGGCGACCTCTCTTCACCACCTCGATAGTCGCATAGTGTTTGCATCTACCGCGCCCGCCTTTGCCAACAGCTGAGGACGGCTGACATCATGGCATATGTGCCCCCCTACCCGCTGCTAAACAGGACCTACAACCTGTATCGCGCATCCCCACTGCACCATGGCGACTCGGTTCTGCTCAGCGATCAGTCGATGCGCGCCCATGCCAAGCGGCTCAAGGAGCAGCTCAAGGGCGACAATGTGCGTGGTGTGCAGGTCGACTTTGCCGGCGGAGAGGAGACGGCAAAGCTGGGCCCGCTCGAAGAATGCCGCTGGGAGGTGCTTGGCGACGAGGATGCCTGGATTGACCGACGCCTCCAGTCTGAGGATCCAGACGCACCGCGACTCGCGCCAGACGTCACGTCAGACCGTGCCCGTGGCATCCATGTGAGCCTCGAGTATGAGAAGAACATGTACAATGCCCTCCTTCTACGCGACCCGCATGCCACGTCTTCGCCCAATGGTTTCACCTCGCTCCCTCTTGTGCTCGTGAAGATGCCAGCGCCAATACGCGAGATATTTCTAAACTACATCCGAGCCACCTTCGACGCCCATGTAGCTCCCTTGAGGCTCCCTTCGTCGTTTATCACGTCGTCCCTCGAGACCTTCTTCAGTCACCTTACAGCGCGCACTTCCACCCTGTCCATCCAAGACACCATAAAGCAGCTGCACGTCCAACTCACATTCCCCAATGCCACGAGCCTCCTCAAGCACATTGAAGTCACAATCGCAGCAGAAGACGTAGCCGGCTTCGTCCAGCGCGGAAAGCTACTAAAAGCAACCCACGCCAAACCCTTCATAGCCGCCCTATCCAACTACCTAAACCGCCACCTCGCCCTCGACCTGTCCCACCCAAAAGTCCAGATATCCCGTATATCCTGCGCCAGCTTCCACCTCGGCACTGAGCGCCTCAAAATCGTCGCCCCAGATACCCTCCCAGACACGTCCATCACCGACCACGGATCCCCGTCGCAGTCGCAGGATTCAAGTGCAACGCAACTTGCCGTCCATCAGTTGTATACCCTGTTGGTTCGAGAAGCGACGGGAAGCGGCAAGTTTTTGCCAGAAGATCTGGCAGCGGATGTAAGGGAGGACACGCCGTCTTCGACTGCGAGTGCACGCAGGAAAAGAGCAGTTAGTAGCACGGCGACTGCGAATGGGGCTACCAAGAAGACAAAGGGAAAGGGGAAAGGGGATGGGAAGCAAACCAATGGGGATAATCCCCAGTAACCAAAAGTTCATCCGTCCTTTTCGGTATTGTAGAATTGGACTGTTTTGCCAAGTGTACACTATCTATTTCTCTTTTTTGTATGATACCCCCATAGTCTATTTGCAATCATGCCAATAAAAAAATATACCTTTTCATTAGTCACACATTATAACCGTGGGGGGGGGGGGACGAGTCAAACTAGTCAGCACGTGATATATACATGCTTTATTACACTGCCTTGCTTCAAATCCTATCGTCACTCACATCCCACATCACCATCCAAAAAAGGAAAAAAAAGCGTCATCGAAAAAAAATCAGTTCAATAGGGAAATAAGTCGTGAGGCTAGGAAATCCAGAAACCAATACATAGTAATACGGCAAAAAAGAACATAGGGAATCGAGAAGAAAGAAAAAAACAACGCCAACCCACAACTCAAGTATAGACACTCTCGGTAAAAGAATTCACCTGTAACCCGCGCTCCGCCATATCTGCCTTTTCGAGAAACTTGAGCTGCATCCACACCAGATGGCCCTTGATGCGATCCAACTCCTTCCTGACCTCCTGGGCCGGGCGGTCAACATCATAAAGATGCCCTTGTTTGTGTTTTTTGTCAGAATTGGGGTTGGGAGTAAACTCGTCGTAGTCTTCAAAGGTAAGAATATTGTCGTCAGGGTCCGCATGAAACAAATCGCGGAAGACGGATGTGTTGGTTGAGGCGCGGGTGCACCATTCGTCCCAGAGTTTGGGGCTCAGGGGGTCCGAGACGAAGTCGGCTTCGGGACCCGGCATGGTGTCGTTGGGGGAGTGCTCGCCGGGTGGCTGGGCGTTGGGATCGTCGGTGGCGTTGAGACTTTGTGGGGGCAGGAGGCCGAGGTGTTCGCGCCAGAGGGAGCTGCGGAGGTCGTGGGCGAGGCGGGCAGCTTTGTAGGGTTTGCCGTCAAGAGTGGTGTCGATTAGGTCCGTGTCTTGGAGGACGATGGAGAGTTCGGAGTCGTGGAAGCCGAGCTGTGAGCGGTCGTTGATGTTGGAGGAGCCGCAGATGACGGTTTTGTCGTCGATGATGCAGATTTTGGCGTGGACGTAGAGTTCTTCTTGGAAGAAATATTGTTTTTCGTCTTCGGTCTCACCTTCCCAGGCCTCATCGCTGGGCTTCTTCTCAGTGAGCATGGCGTCGTCGGCGATGGAATCTGGGTCAATCACTCCGCCCTGGTCACCCTTTCCAAGTTTGTCATCCTCGTCCATATATCTCTTCCTCATCTCTGCTGCTAGTCGTCGCTTTTCATCTCCACCCTCTTCTGGTGGCGCTTCAAGCTCGTCAATTTCGGCAGTCTCCATCTCCATGTATGTCATACCAGACTTCTTCTCCATCTCCTTGAGCTTGGGCGTGACATTAATGCGATCATACGAGCGGAGGTTGAAGAAGAAAATGTACTTTTCAGGGTCGACACCGGCAGCCTTGATCCTGCCAAAGATGCTCTCGTCGCCTCTGCAGATACTCTTGAATTGGTAGTCCATAATAGCTCGCGTTCCAGCCGCAGCCTGATCCCGCAAATCTCCCGCGAAACCGGGGATAGCCGGGATGACGATAATGATCCTGAAGTTCCGTTCTTCCTTGGCAGCCTTCAGAATTGCATCGACCATGGCACCTCCAATCTGGTTGTGAACTGGATTCTCGTCATGTTTGGTAGTCGCAGTAATGAAGAACTGGTTCTCAATGTACACGTAATGCTGGGCGTTCCGGATCAGCTCGCAATAGGCGTTCTGAATGCTTTGTTCATGAGGCTCGATGCCCATGCTCCAGTCCGCGCTACTCCTGACAAGCTGTGCATGTACAGTTCCACGGTTGTCGAGATTCTTGCTGCTGAGCTGCGTCACGGGATGATGTATGTAATGACCAACGGGGAACTTAGGCCGTTGGACTCCAATCAGGTCTTCGTCAGCACCTTCACGTCCTTCCATGGTAAGCCAGTCATATCGTTCGTCACGCTTGTACTTTTCACGCTTCACAAAATTCCATCGCAGGACAAAGTGTTCGGCAATGTCGTAGATTGCCGGGCCTATGATTCCCATGGCGACGTCGTGCCATGGCATGCGACCATACTCGAGCTTGTCCAGCTTGTTTGATTTCCAGTCGTCAACACTCTCGAAATCCATAATACGGTTATTGTTGTAGTCTTGGCCGGGGAAAATCTGGTTCTGCACACCGGAGGGATGTGCGTCAGACAGGGGATGCTGCTTCTCATCCCATCGGCCGTAGCACAGATCCAGTCCACCGATAAAGGCCATGGCATAATCAATGACAATGAACTTCTCGTGATGAGCCCAGTAGAATGTCATGTCTGCGGCATTTTCAAACACATTATGGTCAGGGTGTCGCATTACCCTGATGTTCCCGTAACCAGGCTCACCCTCTTTGATAAGGCCCATGAGGGCCTTTTTGGTATGCTGACTGTTGCAAGTAAGAGCAGCAGAAACCTGTAGGGTGGGTGAGTAGCTGGACGCTCGGCAGGCATGCGCATGCTTACCTCCTTGTACACGGAAATATAAATCTTGACGCCAGCCTGGGCGCGTCGCTTGAGAATTTGATCCAACCTGGATTGCTGATTGTAGTAGGGCGGGCGCTTCAAGAACAGCTCTGGGCTGAGCCACCAATCCGCAATGTAGATGGTCTCCTGGGCCTTTTCCAAAGCCTCGGCAACGGCCCAGAAGTAGTCTCGACCATCGACGTACCATTTGACCAGATTGCCGTCTCTTTCGGGGGCAAAGCTGTTGAAGCGATGGCTCTCGGCGATCTTGCTCCTCTTGGCGTCGGTTGCTTTTTCGTGATCCTCGTCATGGCGATGGTTGGTGTTGAAGAGGTTGCCAAACTTTCCAACCTTGTGCTTGAGGTGTACAGCTTTGATATGGGCACCGCGCAGCTTGGTGTGCTCGAGCTTTTGTTCAATTTCCTCGACCTTTTCCGAAAGGCGGTGGTCGAAAGGATGAAAGAGCTTCTTAAGACCCTTTTCTTTAGACATGTTGCCAGCGGTGCGTAGCGACCAACGATCAGCGATCAGCGATCAGCAACCTGCAATGGCGTGGCGTAGCAATGGCAGTTGTGAGGCTTGTGAGAGAGGCGGGTGGAGGGGGAGGCTGAGGAATGAGGCGCGTGGCAGAGTGGCAGAGGCGGTGGAGCAGGCCTCAGCCATACGGGCACGTCTTGTACTTATTGGGCCGTCCGGGTGAAGAAACCTGTATGTAGTCATCTTCATCCTGCGCATAGCAGGCGCGCGCACACACAGTATTGGAGACCGGGTGCAGGGGTGGGGGGTGGTGCCTTCCTTCGGCACAACAGGAACCACTGACGTCACTCCCCGCTACGCCCCATTGCGACGCGCTACAGTACACGCTATGCCTGCCCCTCCTCGTATCATCAGCCATTGCTTGTTTAGAGCTACCAACAAACTCGGCATCATCGATATGAGCAGAGTTTTCTGCTTTTTACCCAATCACACGGTGACGTTGTGCCGTCTAGAACATTGCTGGAGCCTCACATCATCTCAATACTGTTGCTACATACTTACATACTTTGCCCCCCATGAAACAGACCCTTGCAGGGCTTACGAGTACAGAGGAACCATAGCGGCATGGCTCTATAAGCAAAGTGCATGCCACGTAACAAATAGAAAAGAAAACCTTTCACAAAGATTGCCTCTTTGATCACCAACCGGAGAGCCACCGAGAGCCTTGACGAAGCCAACACAGCACGTCTTCAGGCAACCACTACCACAGGCCACCCATCTTCCCAGTCGAGATAGTTGTAGCCAAAGAAGAAGTCCTCAGCCCCGTAGCCAACGCTTGGACGAACTAAATCAATCGTCAGCCACCCTCAACTATGCTCAACTCATCATCGACCTTACCATAGTGATAATACATGACGGTCCTCCCATTCTCCGGGTCCATCATGACGCCTTGCCCGCCCGGTGCATATACATCTCCGTGGCTGGCCAGAATCGTCGTCCCACCGCTCGCCTCTAAACAGCTCCTGCCGTCGCGATCATAAAATGGACCCTTGGGCGTCTCTGAGCGGCACACGACAACATGGTAAACCTCGTCGTCGGAAGCGAGGCCTCCCTCTGGTGTGCGGCAACAGTGACCAACACTGAAGAATAAGTAGTAATATTCCTTTTCCTTGTACATGGTCGCGCCTTCAACTACCAGCGCGTGCTGTGTGGTATTTCGTACAATGTTGGTGATGCGTCCATTCTGATGGGCCCAGTCCCCAAATGCTATTATGTCGTCGTCGGGAAAGAGCTCGACTTGGAAAATGTCGTGCCAGTACGAGCCAAAGGTGAAGAATATAGGGGTATCTGGTGCTTCTTGGAAAACAAAAGGATCAATTAGGTTGTACTTGTGCGATAGAGGGAGGCCGATATTGCCGTGATCTTGCCAGCTACCTGGTTCGAGCGAGCTTGAGGTAGCCACTCCAATCAATGAGTTGTGAAGTCCAAATCTAGAAACTGAGTAGTGACAGTAAAACGTGTCACCTCTCTTGGTCACCGAGGGTGCCTGCATACCATCATGAGAAAGGATTTCGCTGACAAACTCTTGTCAAGCACCAGACACTGCACTTACCCAGATATCCTGTCCATCAGCCACATATATACTAGTGCCGTTGTACAACAACGCACCTTCGTAGCGCCATGGTCCCCCGAGCGAGGGTGCAGTAGCAACGGCAATGTTGCCGCTAGTTGAAAACCGCCAATAAGTTCCATCTTCATACCAAATGCTGGGGTCGTGGATCCACGAACAGTTTCCCCGACATGGTTCGGGGTCTGGGTAAAGTCCATCTACTAGTGGAGGGCCTGCCTGTAGATTTGGCAGAGGACGAGGTTCCGGCCCTGCATGAGGATTTGGTTGCGGTACTGCAAGCGGGCTTGCAACTGTGCTCTTTACAATAAATGGCACAAAGGTAGCGCTAGTAATGAAGAACGCGCCAAGTAGAGCAGTAGTAAATCTTGCCGGGCCAGAGTCGCAAATCATAGTTGTGGTTCCTTTCTCTATCGCAGATAGCAGTGTTGTTCACTCAATTCTATACGGTGCTGTTACAGATTTCAGCAAGTTGAGTGCAGTTTATATGGTACCGAGAAGAGAACCACGTCAGCGGTCATGCGCAAAACTCGGCCTTGAGCTCTCCTTGTTTGCGATCATAACTAGCGGCTGACGTCGGGGCTCATACTCTTCCTTCACAATGTAATCAGTGGTGAATTCTGTTGTGACAATCTCCATTATCGTCCTTGAAGTTAGCTGCAAAGCTTGTGTAATGATCATGTACATCGGTTGGCCGCGGTTTTGTGCGGACTTTTAGACTAGCCTGTGAATGTTTGAAAATTCTCCAAGCCAACATGTTGGAGCCGGTCAGGCGACTTGTCTGCCTATACCGAGCATGAGCTAGGAGGCCATGTGTGGTTTCTCAATACCGGCTCTCTATTTGCATCGGTAAAGGTATGGCGGTGAAGCAAGCTAGACTTCCGATAGCAACCCACACTGGGTGACATACGGAAGAGTTGTGCAACAGGGCCGATTCTGCGTCTGTTCCGAATAGCTGGGGTTCTTCCTTGATAGAATACAAACTTGGTAATGTTATGTCCGGGTTCAGACGCGAGATTTGTCGCTACTTCAATGTGTCCACGATTGGATTCGCGCCTTCGTTGCTTGAGCCATCCCAGTGATGTCAGTGATCGCCATTAGTACCTAGTCCTGCACTGACTATATTGTCGTTGCCACGTGCATCATGTTTGGTGGACTGAAATCGCAGCGAAGCTTTCCGTGGGACGTCGCACAACTGGTTGTAGCAAGTCGTTACTGGTATCCGATTGACCCTAAAACGAAGTGATGCTTTTTGTTGGCTCCCAAGTGCTGGCACATGATGACCATTGGCCTTAACGTCCTAAACAAGACACTGTTGGCCGTTAACCATGCGCTGTATTTGCAATTGGAGGACAAGCCGGCCCCGTAGATCGGGCGCAACGTGTCGACAGCTACCACATCGTACTTGTGTGACCATAAGCAGCCTTGCAACCAAACGTCCCCATCTGGAGTTCACGTCACCAAATGGAAAATCTGTGGCTCTAGAGGCGTATTCTGACTCATAGCCACTCCCCAACGGTACAAGGACGGATCTTGACTCTGCAATATTAGTATGACAAGTGGAGGCTGTAAAGAAAACCATGATCGTGGGAAACGTCATTGAACAGATGTTGTGATTCGGCGCCAGTTGTACTTGGGTGTGACATGGATATCCTCCGCTACTCCCTCTCCATATTGCTTGGACCGTCCTATTCTTCGGTACTCCGTCACCAGAATCTAGCTTGGCGCTTGGTATCCATCGACATCTGTGCTATTACTCCACTTGTCGAACTTCTTGATGCTTTCACTGTATGTCTCTACCTTCTTGGTGATTGTGCTGTACGCGTCAGTACCAACGACGCATCGTAGAGGCGGATCGTCCATGACTGCTAGATCGTAGAAGACCTTTGCACCTTTTGCTGGATCTGTACATAGTTTGTAAGTACGCTATCAGTTCCAAGTCCGCCTGCTGTCTCACCTCCTGGTTGGTTTCCATGGCGCGCTTGGGCTAGCTTCTTCGGATCGACATGGGTGTAGGCTGGGTGTGCAATTTCGCCAAAGTCCATACTACGGCCAGACCAATCTGTTCGGAAGCCGCTGTGAAAGTGAAGGGCACGAGATTCAGCTTATGTCTTACAAGTATCTTTTGTACCAGAGACTTACCCAGGCTCGATGCAGGTGAACTTGATTCCCCATTCTGACTTCACTTCTTTGGAGATGGCTTCCGTGAAACCCTCGACCGCCCATTTACTAGCACAGTACATGGAGAAGTTTGGGACGCCTGAAATCCATTAGTTGTAGCCTTAACTGTATGGAGAGTAGTATACAGACCAATCTGGCCACCAATAGAGGTAACCTGCTGGATAACGCCTCCAGTCTTCAATTCACGCATGGTCTCCATCGCCTTCCTCGTCACATCAATCAGACCGAAGAAGTTGATTTCCATCTGTTGCCTAATCTGCTTCTCCGACAACGTCTCAAATGGGCCCATTAAGCCGTATCCAGCATTATTGACGACTACATCAACACGCTTGAACTTGGTGATTGCAGCGTCAAATGCCTTGTCAATAGAATCCTTCTTGGTCACGTCGAGATCTACAAGCAAACTGTTGGAGTCATTTGCATTCTCGAAAGATAGTTTGGAGGAGTTGCGTGCGGTAGCAACGACGTAATCGCCCTTTTCGAGGACGACTTTGACGAGCTCTTCACCGAATCCGGTTGAACAGCCAGTGATGAGGAACACGCGAGGGGCCATGCTGTTGGTTTCGAGTAATGCTTATGGGGAACCTGGTTGAGGGATTGGAGGGTATTTGAACTCAGCCAATTGCTGCGAACCATTACGTCAGCTTGTATAGAGGGCGCCAATGATGTTGGCGGGCTAGCTAGTTAGTATTTAGCTTGATTCTATGCAGCATCGGAAAGTCCCTGTCAGTGATACGGTGTCGACCATGCCGAGGAATTGGCAGCAAGAAGAAGACGATCTCGACAACTCAAAGGCGCGATAAACTAGAGAGTGTGAGTGTGCAAGACCAAAGAGAAGATGCAGCTGTTCGATTGGAAACTTGTCACATGGGAATTGACAATAGCTCGCACTGAGTAATCATTTTTCTCTGTTTGAAGCAGGATGGTAAGCAATGGAATAGCCAGGACATCGAGAAGATGGGCTGCACATCACACTCGGGTATGGGCGAGGGGATGAGTAGAGGCAGAGTGCTAGGCTGGAAGAGGAGAGATAATGAGACGGGACACGCGTGACGGAAACAGACTAGCGTGGACGCGATCGCGCCCTGGCTGAATCTGCCCCTCGTAACTTCACCGGGGTAACAGCGCAAAACAATAGACAATCGAGACAGCCGTCAGGTGAGATATTCTCTGGCTCAGTCTACGCCAGCATACACGATTGTGCGCTGCTATACTATAACATTCACCTGATCCTTGAAGCACAACAAACAACATGGCCGAAGTCATTAGGGACGAAGAGGTGCGCCGGCGCGTGCGACTTGCACAGGAGTTTCTTGACCCAGGTACGTTTGACAGAGCCTCAATATAGCCCTGATGCTGACACAGGTGTAGATGATGTTTCAAGGCGAAGGTATGCTGCAATTGCTTACTTACCAGGTTTGCGGCCGCTGACCGCTACCTCTACAGCTACCGACCAGACATTCTGGTGATGCTCAACCGGGGACAGCGAAGACTCACTGTAAGTGAGACAAAGCTCGGGATTGAAATCTTGCATGTTGACAGCATTCAGGTCAGCATAGACGAAATCCGCACGCACGACCGTGAACTCGCCGACGGCCTCCTAAATCAGCCCTTCGAATTCGCAGAAGCCTTTGACCGCGCCCTCAAAGATGTTATCCGCACATTTGCAGACCGCCCCAAATCGGAGACCGCCGAAGACGTCATGTATTATTGTGCCTACGTCGGCAGCTTCGGCGAGTTCTCTTGCAACCCGCGCACCCTTGGCTCCAATCAGCTCAACCACATGGTTTCGCTCGAAGGAATTGTTACCAAGACCTCTCTTGTCCGCCCAAAAGTGGTCAAGAGTGTGCATTACAATGAGAAAAAGCAAAGGTTCCATGCGAGAGAGTACAGAGACCAGACCATGACCACAGGTGCTGCAAGCACTAGTGTATACCCTACAGAAGATGAAGAGGGCAATCCCCTTGTTACTGAGTACGGCTACTGCATCTACCGCGATCACCAGACCATATCCATCCAAGAAATGCCTGAGCGTGCCCCTGCTGGACAGTTGCCACGATCTGTCGATGTCATTCTGGACGACGACCTTGTAGACCGAGTCAAGCCCGGCGACCGTATCCAGCTAGTCGGTATCTACCGGTCGCTTGGTAACCGTAACGCGGGAGCAGGCAGTTCGACTTTCCGCACACTAATCCTCGCAAACAACATCATCTTGCTATCCTCCAAATCTGGTGGAGGAATTGCCCAGGTCAACATCACTGACACCGACATCCGCAATATCAACAAGATCGCGAAGAATAGGCGTGTATTCGAGCTTCTATCACAATCGCTTGCTCCTTCCATATACGGACACGACTATATCAAAAAGGCCATATTGCTCCTCCTCCTTGGAGGACAAGAGAAGAACCTGGAAAATGGTACCCATCTGAGAGGAGATATCAACATTTTGATGGTTGGTGACCCTTCTACGGCCAAGTCACAGCTGCTTCGGTTCGTGTTGAATACGGCTCCTCTTGCCATTGCCACAACCGGTCGTGGATCTTCTGGTGTCGGTCTCACAGCAGCTGTCACTTCAGACAAAGAAACAGGCGAGCGACGACTGGAGGCTGGTGCTATGGTTCTTGCAGATCGTGGCGTGGTCTGTATCGATGAATTTGACAAAATGTCTGATGTCGACCGAGTTGCAATTCACGAAGTCATGGAACAGCAAACTGTCACCATTGCCAAAGCAGGTATTCACACGTCGCTCAACGCTCGTTGCAGTGTGGTTGCTGCAGCCAACCCTATATTTGGACAGTACGATATCCACAAGGATCCGCACCGCAACATTGCTCTGCCAGACTCCCTCCTTTCGCGTTTCGATTTGCTGTTCGTCGTTACAGATGACATCGAGGACGCTCGAGATAGGCAGGTGTCTGAGCATGTCCTTCGCATGCATCGATATCGCCAGCCTGGTACTGAGGAGGGCGCGCCTGTTCGCGAGGAAGGTGCTCAGCTTCTAGGCGTTGGCCTTGACACTGAAGCTGACGCCAACCGTCCAACCGAAGTGTACGAAAAATTCAACCCCATGTTACACTCTGGAGTTACCATTACTGTAGGAAGGGGTGCTTCGCGGAGGACCGAAGTCCTCAGTATCCCGTTCATCAAAAAGTACATCCAGTACGCCAAGCGTGAGAAGCCCATCCTCACTAAGGGTGCTGCAGATCACATTGTGAGCGTCTATTCTGCGCTTCGCAACGACGAGCTTGATGCAGGTACCCGCCGAACTTCTCCCATCACTGCGCGTACTCTTGAAACACTCATCCGTCTTTCTACTGCGCACGCAAAAGCACGTCTATCGAAGCGAGTTGAGCGGAAAGATGCCGATGTCGCGGAGCAAATCCTACGATTCGCTCTGTTCAAGGAAGTCGTCGAGGATGACCGTCGCAAACGAAGACGTACAGCCCGCGACCCAGACGCCATGTCCACAGACGAAGGGTCATCAGGCGATGAAGACGACGGTGATGAAGCAGACGCTACACAGTCCCGACGGGCAGGCGGACCATCTACTAGAAGCCAGCAGACAGCTACAGCACGCACTCCCGGTCCAGGAGCTGGTGAAGACGACGATGACGAAGAGGCGAACGAAGATCTATACAGAGTTACACCAAAGACGCAACGTACCACCAACCGCTCGCAGTCTACCCGCGGCGAACCCTCGTCACAATTCAGCGTTGCCTCATCACAGCCCGAATCTCAGCTTCCCCCTACTCAACCCGAGTCCCAAGAGTCCCAGGAGATCACTCCCGCACGTCTACAAGTATTCCAGACAGCACTTGGTCAGCTCATCGACGGCCCATTGTTTGCCAATGATACTGCAGATGTGGAGCCCCTTGTAGCTGCAGTGAACGCGAGACTGGGTGGTGGTAGTGGAAGGGAGCCATTTGGACAAGGCGAAGCGGAGAAGGCGCTCGAGGCGCTTAGTGAGAGGAACAAGATCATGTATTCTGGCGGTATTGTGTACAAGATTTAGATGTGTTGGCATGATTATATGCAGATATGATTGAATAATGGTTGTTTTGTTCGAAATGAAGCTTGTGAAGGCGCTGTCTGTTGAATGAATAGCATGGTGTTTGTCACTGAACGTAATGTGACCTGTTCATGAATATCTTTGATCAAGTATCACCTTGTTTCCTTGCCACCGTGAATAACTGATATGTCTTCCGTCAGTGCAATCAAGTCAAGTCAACTAACTCAACATCACTTATCTTCCACAGCACAACGGTCGTCTCGCATTACGTATCAAATCCGAAATTTACTTTCATTTATTCATCACATCGTCATTTATACAAAAAACCCCTACCTCTAAATCGCCGAATCCTGCTTAGCAAACTGCCTCGCCAATGCCTCAATACTTTCCGCAATCCTCTTAAACTCATCCTTCTGCTCCTCCGCTACCTCACCCCCTTCCATTGCAGGATCCTCATCCTGGTTTCCCCATTGAATTTCCATCGTGTTGAAATCAATCTTGGTGTCGAGCCCGTAAATGTCTTTGCTCAGGTGCGAGGGGAAACCTCGGAGCGTCGAGACGAGAGACATGAGTTCGCGGACGTCGTCTCTGTAGGGAAGGGGGTGGGGTTAGATTTGGTGAATGGATTGGGAGGGGGTAAGGGGGACTTACTGCGGCACGCTGCCCGTTTTCTCAGACGACTTGTTGCCGCCGTTGTAGTTGGAGAGGCGGATGTTGGCGGAGCGGTTGGGCTCGCCGATTACTTCGATCAGGTGTGTTGGGGCGCCTGAAATTTTGGTTTTGTGAGTTACGTGGGAATGACGTTTTCAACTTGGAGATTTGACATACCGTTAAAGGGCTTGCTAAGGACGATTTGGAATTCGTCTGATGGCGGGGGTGCGTCCATACGGGGCATTTTGGAGGATTTGGTAAGAAGTGGTAGTTTGGTTGGTGAAACTTGAAGGACTGTGGCGTAAGATTTGATCCCAAAGACGTTTTGATTGATTAGAGTAGCAGAATCGTATTGTAGATGGGATTGTCATGCATTTAAAGTATGATGAGTTTAGTACTCGAATGTGATGCTAGCAAATTCCCCACACTAGCATTTGGCGTTGATGTCATGATGAATCATATCTGCAGCTGTCGGCCATGTACGATTTCTATCATCACTCCACTTTGATGCAAAAATATTCGAGATCTCGATGATATGCAGAGAGTATTGTGGATGGAGTGTATGAGGCTCGCTGTATGGTGGAGCGGATTGGGCGACGCGTCGTTTGACGCGCGAACACGGGGTGTGACATCATCGCCTTCTATTTCTCACTGCGCTTTCAGTATGCAGCCACTGGTGCCTGTGAGTTTATTACAAGATGCTTTTTATAATGATTTATCTTATTTTTGCCCAGTGCATTTACTCTGTGGCCATCTTTCCAATTCATAGCACGCTCATACGCGCTAATATCTGTGAACAACAAGACTGTTCAGTATCTACAACTTTGCCTTGTACACACGCTTTTTGAACGGAATATTTTCTTGTTATCGGAATGAACATATAGATAAGAAAAGGTGAATCCATTGACCGGAGAGGATGACCACTTGGCTTTGAAAGAATAGTGCCATGCTCTTGAATACAACTTGCATCATTCAATCTTTTGCACTTCGAACAGCAGGGTATGGTTTTTCAAGATGGGACTCAACACACTTCCCAGACAGAGCTGCTTGTGCTTTCATGCGAGGATACAATGGATAGCAAACCAAAATATTGGTTGCTGACATCTCCAAAATCAGGCAACCAAGTCAAGGCCGACACTAGAGGCGGAGGCCGAAGAGGCCGAGAAGGGCTTACAGGGGGTACTTCACGCATACAAGCACCCGTCTCGCGCAACACATATCCCTACGTGACATGCCCTCAAAAAGGGCCTTCATCGCCCCTGGTATCGAAAATTTGCTCATTCAGTGCACCATTTCAGTTCACTACTGGAACAAATCCTCAAACTCTACTAGGTTGACTGCCCCTTGCTTGGGCCCCATTTCCGGGGTATCCTGGGCAAAGGTATACCACCATGCGATAATAAGTTAAACAAAGCAAAGGTTGTTGAGCACCGCTATGGCAAGTAGATATCACTCCATAAGCAGCCTCCCGCCCCCATGCTTAGCATAGGGTCTAACTTAGTCCATCATATTTTTCATCTATAAAGAACAAAAAGAGAGGAAATACCTCTCTCTATTTCTCCCTTTTTTTCTTTCTCTTTGACCACGTTTCCTTTCTTTTATCTTCCACCTTCTCTTCTTTCTTAGCTCTTTTCCTACCTTGTTCTTTCTACTAGCGTTCTTTCCAAAAACAATAAGATAAAAGTAGAAATAAGAAGAGCGAAAAGGGATCGAAAGAAAAGAGAAAGTAACGGAGAAGAAGATGGAGAGAAAAGAAAAAGAAAAGGAAAAGGGAGCATAAATTATAGCTAGATAGAATTGAGGTAATATTACACGTCTATTCTATTTACAGACAAGTAGCGTCGCACTAGAGAATACCCCTACTCACTACGTAGTCATTGAATTTTTCATTGAGTGGTTGTTTATGCTTTGCCCCTCGCCTCAAAAGGCATCGTTATAAAGCTCGTGCAGTAGTGATCAGCGTCCTAACCGTTATACGGTTACCCCAGATGTCGGAGAATTGGAGTAACATCAGCTTTGTTTGATTGGCTATCACAGAGTCGTACGGCTGCATGTCGGAGATTTACCAAGATCGTGGAGGCCTGATACTTCCACCATGAACGATTCAAATCACGGACCCTCTCGATGTGTTTTTCGACATCGCTGGCTGTCACAGACGCGTCTAAGGCCTTCCAACAAACTTATTTCAGAGCCCTGCAGTGACAGTGTCACAAGATGCACAGGATAACATTCTCAACTACGTACCTTGTCCTTCTCCACTTGTTACCAGTGCGCGCCGCATTCACCGACTTCTTCTTCGCAGGCAACAATGGGAGCTCTAGCGCACTGAGGACGTGTCCCGGTTCGCCGTTCGAATGCATTCCTCCTTCTGTTTGCTCGTTTGACGAACGAACATTCAAAACTTACTGTTGTATTCCTGGTTCTAAGGATGCGGTTTGCTGGGGGCCCAGTGAAGGTTGTGATGGAGGAGACCGCACGACACCCGCGGGTAATCAGCGTTCGTGTGGATCCGGTATAAATGCCTTTTGCTGTTTGAAGTCCAGGTCAGCAACAATTTCCCATTCGGTCGCCAGCATTACACAGAACTGAGAAAATTTAGTGAGATATGTACTGAGGCACTAAATCAAATCAACATTTGCTGGAGTAGCCTGGTCAACCCGCTCGCCTCGCTGGATGCAACTGCGGTGAACAAGACCGCGCAATCGCTTATATCGGCTAGCCCGTCTGCAGCTTCATACCCCGTCAAACTGCTTGATATAGAAAAGCCAACGTCTACCACTGCTGCTCTATCATCCACGACCCCGAGTACACCCATCTCGACTTCTACCGCCTCTCTCATAACTGTCACAACTTCCACAGCCAGCTCTTTGGAGAACCCCGTTTCTTCGGTTAACCAATCGCGATCTACTTCAACTCCTGCCGAGAATGATAGTTCAGGAATCTCTGGTGGCGCAATAGGAGGTATCGTAGGTGGAGTCGTTGGTGGACTGGCTCTCCTTGGCTTTATTGGCTTTTTCTTATGGAGACGGAGAAAGAACAGCAAGCGAAACCCCTACCAAGCAGCGGACTCATTCGACGGATCACCTACATATACAAACCTTCAGACAGTAGAGCTAAATGCGAACCGAGAATATGCGGAGGCACCAGTGCAAGAAAAGTATGGAGGAGTTATTAGACCTGTCGCAGAGGCACCTGCGGATAGGGAAGTGGCAGAGCTACCTGCTTCTGACATGTACAATCATCCGACGCACTGAGAAACTCGTAATGAGAATAGAGAAGAGAACAAGGCGCATTTACGGTTTTGGAAAGAAATATACAGGCTGGAGGCGTGATATCCGATCTTGCCATAAGCGCGATGGAGTCGGCGGACGATAAATGACAGCACGACTTGGAAGGGAAATCATGACGTTGGTTCTCTTCAAAATCATATTATAACCAACTTATTGGATTGCAGCAGGTTGCCTCGGAATTCCGAACCCGCACCTTATTTAACGTTATACATCTCTAGTTTTTCATGTCGACTCATTTCGCCCTTGACCACTAGATCAATATAAAGTCTTCCAAATCACATGGTGATGTTGTTGAATGGTCTTCGTCAGGACATCGCTCGCCATTCCACCAACACCGCATTATTTCTTCGGTTTTTAGTCAAGGAATTTGGGATTAAACGACCAATAAACAGAAAGCAGGGCTTATATCTACCTAAGAAACACATGGAAATGAACGAAAATAGAAAAAAACTCCAATATCGCCATCTTCACATTTCTCCATCCCGTTCCGCTACGCCACTACAGCGGAGCGGAGTGCCAAGATATAATGCACGTCCCTCCACATTCCTCCTCCCACATCGCTCGCATCCCCTTATCCCATCCCTTGGCCCTACGTCACCAAAATGCAAGACACATCTGACACACAAACAGTCCGGCGTATGCTCAATGCAGGAGCAAACGACAAGCCCATTGAAATGAAAAATGAAGATCATGGCTGGTAAAGAGTGGAGCGGAAAGCAAAGCGATAGGACTGAGCGGATAAAACGGCACGGGTAGAGCTGTGGCGCGCTTGGCCGCGGAGCTGCGGTGCGCTTGGCATGTTTCGTGCTCAACGACATGTCAGGGGGCGTATGACAATCACATCTGGGCATGTTGGATGAGAGAAGAAAAATCGCCAGGAAAGGAAAAGATGGAGATTGTATGAGATGGCCTTGGGTGCTGGTCTGTCAGGCTTTGACGTTTCAATCGTCATTGAGTGTGTTCAGGACTCGTAGTACGATGAAAATGGGGTGGTAAGGAACGATATAGTATCACATTGCTAACCATATATGTCTGTATACTTCTGCGATTATGCATCTAGATGTCTTTCTACTTAACGATAGGATACTTAATGAGTGGCATGATGCGTGATAGTAATGGCAGATAATCGCCATGAAAACAACTGCTAGAACACCGGGATGACCCAAGATCCCCTCATATCTCCCTCCAGCCCTCTCTCCCAGTCTATCACCATCTCTCTAACCCAGGTTGGCTTTCTCATGGGCATAGTCTTCTGCAAATCGAATGTTTTGTAGCTTCTGAGCATAATTCTCGCCTTGTGGTTGTAAAGAAGCCCTGTACGTGGCATCGCTGTCTCTTACCTGAGTATTCCACCTGTACAGTTCCGGATCAGGACCTGTAGAAACGGGCCTAGAGAAGCGGTTGTGTACGTAGATAGAGTTGCGTTTGGTGCTCATGCTGGCATTGTTTGGCAGCGCTTCATGGACTGAGAGTGCGCGAATCTCTGCTGGTTCAGCCTCGGAAATGGGCAGGATTTTCTTGTAGCGGTAGAATGCATCAAGGGCTGGGATGGAGAGACCGTGGACGACAATGGAGAAATTGACGAGGAAGTAGACGATAGGAACCATGGCGGCTAGGAGGTTCTCTTCCTCTTCTGTCTCCGCCTCTCCAGGCTTGGGGAACAGATGACGCGTATGCTCGACATAGAAGACGGCTCCAATACCTGGGGTGTGTCAGTTGAACTCCTTCTTGTTATACAAAGCCAACCCACCAATGGGCCCAAAGTATCCCATGAACAGCGCCTCCTTCCAATCCTTGATAACTCCGGGCATAGCCTTGTAGGCCATGAATATGGCAGGAATACGACGGAAAGCAAGGACCAGAAATCCGAGAATCATGAGCCTTCCCACAGTAATGCCAGTGACATCCGGAAGTTGGAACTCTCTCCAGGGAATGATTGTACCGATATACATGAAGCCACCAAAGTTGAGGATGACGTCGAAGCAGCTGTTGACTTCGTCGTGGCGCTTCTCGGTCTCCTCAAGGTATAGGCCATTCCAGTTCATGACGTTACCGGCGACGAAGCAAGCAAGGAGGTCGTCCGTGCCAAGTGCACCGCAGATGCCAATGAGGAACAGGCCGACTGCCATAGGCCAAAGCAAGAGACTTTCGGTGTCTATCCACTTCTTACGGAGACCGAATCGAATGGCAAATAGACTTCCAGCCCCAACAACCACCCCAATGGCGATAGCCATGGCGATTATGTACAGCCATCCTTCTACAATCCATTGCTCCATGGCCATAGGTATACCTCCACCTAGACGGCCAACGTGGGCTTCGCTGCGCCTGGTGAGAATGTTGACTGCGCGATGGGCAAGCTCGCTTGCGCCCGCGGTAATGCCTTCCTTGAAGTTGACACCCTCGAGGTCGGCATGGCGAATCAGGTAAGTGGCCAAGAGAAGAAACGGAAACCCGAACCCGTCATTCGCACCTGCTTCTGACGAGATGATTTCTCGAAGCGCACGAGGAACGAATTTGTCGGCAAAGGGACCTTTGGCCACGGCTTGAGACAAGATGGGATCTGTACAGGTGACACAGGATCCGATGACCAGCGCAGCCAAGAAGGTTATCTTGGGGACAGTGATCAAAATACACAAACTTGTGCATATCCACATGGTTGCCATGACTGGGAGGAGACATATCACCATCTCTTTCCATCGGGTTTGTTGGTACTTGGCTGGAAGCTGGAAGCCGGCGATGACAAGCTGGACACCGATGACTATGCGGCACATGCCCTATGTGGAAATAAGTGGGATGCCAACAAAGAGACATTCTTGTAGTTGTGCACCTACCAGTGTGATGGCTTCTTGCTGGCCCTCAACAGCAGAACCCCATTTCTCTGCATCGAGGAATCTGGCAGCTATCGGGCCCAGGATGATGCCTATGAGAACGGCGGGCACTAGAGTATGTGAGCAGAGGCTTTCATGGTAGCACACCTGGGTACACTGAAGAGCTGCTGACTTACGAGCTTCACCTAAATACCAGACTTGTTTGATTTTGACCGAAAGGAAACCATAGCTGATAATGAAAGCACCTGCAATGTAATTGTGTTACTTGATGCTGGAGGGAGTGAGTGCGTCAGGGGGGCGTACCTAGAACGGCGATAACAATATTAAGTTCGCTGACATCGAGAACCGGCATGATTACCCGCTTAAAGAATCCTGGAAGATGAAATATACGGTTCTAAAGAGAAGTCATACGTTTTGGAGTAATGAAGAGGTATGAGTAAGTAGTGTGAAAAAAAGGGGACGACCAGCGGGAGAAGAAAAGTTAAACAGCAGACCAGCTGCACACACGTACACAAAGACAAATTAGAACAGACAAGCAAGTGGAAGGAGGGAAGAAGGGTGCGCAAGATCGAGGTTAAGTCGCAAGGGATTCAAAAGGAATGTCCTCAACTTCCCATGCTTATTGGTTGCTACACTCTGTGACTTCGTATCTCCAGCTTTGCCCATAGAAGGTACTCCTCTCCCTGGCTTGAAACTTGAAGATGTCAGGAGGTTCTTGGCCAAGCATTCATTCCCACTCTTAGACGCCCGATAACCGAGGCCAAGCAGTGAATGGAATCGCGAAGAGAGCCAAGCTACACTCCAACCCTATCTTTGGAGACTCATGTGGGGCTCTTGTCCTTGGAATCTGTTTGAAATCCCGCCATGCCTCACCAATCGATGCGAAAAAGAAAGGCAGAGAATCCAGGAGGGAGTGGCTTCGAGTCAGCCGCGGAGAGTCTGGGCAGCTTGGCGCCTAGAATGGAGCTCCCCACCACTCACGACTTGGCATTACAGCCACTTCCAGTGATGATGAAATGCCATTGTCTCAGGCTGCTAAGTACCATGCAGTAGTGAGGTCTGTTTCCGAATGATCGTATCGAATTCTTCCAATCCTGATCGGAGCCGAGTCACGATTGTAGCGCTGTGCACGTGCGTTCATCAGCATAACTTGTATTCGTCAGCCGCCTGGAACGTAGTGGTGTTGATAGCCTTGACTTTGGGGGCCTGAACTCTGTTTGTGAGAAATACATTATGAGAGAGTAGTCAGAGCGATGGGAGGAATTTGATTGCTTCCTCTCGCGTTTGGTACGTTCTTTCAATATTCATTTTCTGATGCGGTCCTGCATGTGCATGTGCATGTTTACATCGGGCGATAGTTCACAGAGTTTGCTCTAACACCATGAATGATCGGTGAAAGATCGATTGCTTGGCGGGTTTGAAAGAAGTAAATCGCCGAAGTTGGGGGATGCTGCTGGCACATGAGTGTGCCGAGACGCCCCATCAAGAACGTACCTCATTTGCCTCAGGTCTGCCCTTGGGAGCAAAGAAGCATATTCGAGTTGTTGCCCCATTGCCATTGAGGCCGTAACTAGAATCGTCGGTCAGTGTTAGGGGAACTTTCCGATCAGACAACTAAGTCTTTTTACTCCCACGAATGACGCTTTGGCAACGATGGACCCAAAGATGCAGAGAGCCGAAGCTTAACCCAAAACTTTTCCTCATTTCTCTCCGATGATTTCTGCAGGGAAATAGCCGCAAGCCTTTGCATTCAAAGCTTCTTTCTGTTGGCTTCAAAGGCAAGTTTCCAAGATATCCAAGAATTATCATGCAAAGGAGGAATTGGCTCCGGATCAGATGTGCCGTGGATATATCCTAAGATTGATGGGATTGGCTGTCTATAATCTCCCCGGCTCCTTCGTGCTGCTCTAGCGGCTGATAATCGAATACGAACCAGGTACGCTAAGGTGTGGAGGTATATCTGTTACCCAACGTCGCATTGGACCTTTAACAGGAATTTAGGAGGCCAGTCGCCTTCATTTCGTCAGCACACTAACTGACAAAAATGTAACTGCTTCAGCTACATAGCTCTGCAGGATATGTTTTGAACAAGTGAAAAGAATATTACCCGAGTATATGAATATAGCCAGCCTAACCTTTTCCTGCAAAGTAAACTGCGCTGAATCAAGCGCTCCAAAGAAGTCCTGTCGACCAACATGGTGTTGGGCCCCCTTACCAAATTTCTCCATATCGCTATATATTAAGTACCGAATCCATGAGAGCTCTACACAATGTTAATGCTGTTCTCCTCCATCAAGATATATAGACATCATCGATACGCATGGTCAAATGCGATGCTGACTGCATGCCTCTGGGAGAAAATTATTCAACGGCGTGATCAAAAAAAGGCTCGTTGTCTTACCTATGCGGGAAATAGGTGTTGGTCGACGTTCTTCTATATTGTTAGTACATTTCCAATTCGAAGTATGTAGTTCGCAAGAGGCGTTACCAATGCGGCCTTTGGGTCGGCTCTCGAACTAAGTAGATTACAAACATTCTGCTGATACATCTTGTGTAGGCTATACACCCGGTAAGCAAGCACCACAAGATGTTGCTTCATTACCCCCGACCGGAGATAAGATGGCGATAGGATGAATTATCAATCTGACGTTTGTTTCGAGTAACTTCGATGATGCTTCGCTGGACATGTGCGCGTAACAAGAAATGCGACTAACACAGTAACAACTCCTTCTTTCGCCGCACATCGCCGACTTTGATCAAGATGCGCGATCCAGAAACAGGAAGAGAAAGCGGTGAAACGTACTCGTGGCGTGTGGAACTTGACGGCGACGGCCCGATCGAGTAGAAACTCCGATCCAAGAAGCCATTGAAGACGAAAACGGTGTCGCAAGTTTGTAGTGCCAAATCAGCTTATTGAATACGTGTGAGGTGGAAATGACGCAACCTTGTGGTGTTGCGCGCACTTTTCTTCATTCTCGCAAATACCATTGTAACTATCTCTATGAGCCATAGTTAGAGAGCAGAAAAACATATGTTAAAAAAAGAGCAGAACAAGCCACAAAGGTACGGCCGAAAGGACACCAAGGTACCAGCCATTTCACATGTAAGCGTGGGTCTTCAACGTCAGTCGTAGTGGGTCAACCCTTCAGCCCTGCATAGTCGGGCCTTTTGACCAAAAAAGCTACCCCGCATGTCGTCACACATACACACGCCTGGAGCTATCGGCTCAAAAGATATAAGATTACAAACTACCCCTCTACCCAAGATATAATAATATAGTAGAAAACATCCATCACACATCAATCTCATCTACAACACATATCCACCACACATCAATTCCATTTTCAAAAAACAATCACATCTACCACAATGTCCAAACCAAGCATCCTCTTCGTCCTAACCTCCCACAACAAACTCGGCGACACAGGCAAGCCCACGGGTTGGTACCTCCCCGAGCTCGCACACCCCTACCACGTCCTCCACAACAAAGCCAGCATCACCGTCGCCTCCCCCAAGGGCGGCGAAGCGCCCCTCGACCCCGCCTCCGTCGAAGCCGCCAAAGACGACGTCTCCGTCGCCTTCCTCAAGAACGACGAGGCCGTTTGGAAGAACACGCAGAAACTCTCCGACTTTGTTGGCAAAGCGGGAGACTTCGATGCGATCTTCTACGTTGGCGGCCACGGGCCCATGTTCGATCTCGCCGACGACGCTACGTCGCAGCAGCTCATCAAGGAGTTCTGGGAGGCTGGCAAGATTGTGTCGGCCGTGTGCCATGCGCCCGCTGTGCTCTACAATGTCAAGTTGAGTGATGGTAGTTTGCTGGTTGCGGGCAAGGAAGTGACTGCGTTCACCAACGCCGAGGAGGAACAGGTTGGATTGACGAAGGCGGTGCCGTTTTTGCCAGAGGATGCGCTGCAGAAGGCGAGTGGGGGCAAGTTCGTCAAGGCGGCGGAGCCGTGGGGGGAGAAGGTGGTTGTGTCGGGCAAGTTGATTACGGGACAGAATCCTGCGAGTGCGACGGGTGTGGGTGAGGCGCTTGCTAAGGCGTTGGGTATCTAGAGTATGATATGAGTAATGGATATGTACAGTAATGAAGTATATGCTTTGACGAAGCAATGATGGTGAGAAACACAGCAATGTATGGAGAAGTGAAGAGTAATTAAAAGACGTCATCAAATCGTTCGTATACTCATTAGCGGCTATGTATCCAAGATATTATTTACAACCACTTGAGCTTTCGCTCAAGACCTCCAGTCCCCTTTGACTGAACCTATCTCTACCCACTTCACATATACTCATATACGTATGCGTACTCCGTCACCGTCTCGTAGACGAGAACCGGCGGGCAAACCGGCGGGTGTGCAGGGTATCCCGGCGCCTTTGTGGGGACTGGAGGCGGAACAGCCGGATACGAAACATGTCCAGCAGGCAGAGAAGGCGTCTCATGGGGCTGAACAGGTGTGTTTATGTAGCTGGAAGCCGGGATAGTCGAGTTGCCATAATGCGCTGAAGTTGGGATGATGGTTATGGGATGGGCTGTTGTTCCTGGCTCGTCAGTGCATGTCGTTGAAGCGGTTCCATTGGCCGTGGTTACGGGGACGTGGGAAGAGACCGGGGGCGCAGAAGGGATGTAGGAAGGAACCATGGTAGAAGGTACGTGGGAAGGAGGAGCCAGAGTAGTTGGGTGGAGGGATGGGCTCGGGGGGCTGGGGATAACTGCAGTGCTGGTGGACTGGATATCCGAGGAGGTAACTGGAATGGAAGGCTCAGGAACTACTACGGTACTTGAAGGCTCGGTGGAACTGACCTCGGAGGTAGAGGCCGCAGAAGTGGGCGCAGGCGTGGGAGTAGGCTCTGGTGAAGGTGTAGGCGTGGGAGTAGGCGTAGCCGAGCTGGACAAGACAGACGATGAAGAAGGCTTGGCCAGAAGCGGCGTAAGCTTGTCGACAACCCACGACGAAGACTCATCTGTGTACAGCTCAAAGTAGTTGAGATGCTGGGCAACGTTGGTACCGCCAGCGCAAATTGGGTCGCCAGCAGCGCAGTATGAACGCAAGACGGAAGAGAAACCATTCATGCGCTCAAGATTGGCGCCCGTACGTGGCCAGACCTGCTTGTCGGCGCCATCGAGCACGTTGTATGGCTGGTTGGCAGTATGCTTGACATCACCCCAGAGGAGAACCGCCTTGAGAGCCTGGCCAGCCTTGGATTTGGGGTCAAGACCTGTAGTCTGCGGATCAACATCGCACGCGTCCTCACCTCCACCACTGAGTATAGCACCGCCGACCATGGCACCTTGAGAGTAACCGTTGAGGACGAGCAAGGTGTCCGGGCACTTGGCATTGTACTCGGTGATTTGCCTGACGCCGTTCACGGCACCTTCCTGGATAGTCGGGCAGTACGGGACACCAAGAGTACCATCGAAGACGACGTCCATGTAGTCGCAAGTGATGCCTTTGGCCTGAAACTTTGCGCAAGTAGCATCGCTAAATGGTGAGGTGCGTCCGTCGTGGTACGGAGCATCGTTTCCGCGGGCCATAAAGATGGCTACATCGATACAATCGGCGGTAAGCTTTGGAGGAGTAGTGCCTTGCGCACTGGCGAGAGGAAGAGCAGCGAGGACAACAGCTGTGAGGCTTTGCCTGAGCGAAGGTGTTGATGTCATATTGTCGATCTCGGGGATTTGAATTATCTTTCCCTTCTGGGCAGTTGACAGGTTATATTAAAGGTCGACAGACTCGATAGCGACGGTCGTTATGATATTAATGATTAGGTATAAGAGTAGAGCATTAACCAAACCCCCCTTTGTCGTGAAGTGGAGCGAAAGTGGATGACCCGGATACTCGGACAACGTGGTACACGACAAGCAGGGAGGAGTGAAGACCGTGTAAGAAGAATCTGAGACGACGACGGCGGATACTCAAGATATGTCACACTGTCAGTGGAGCCAGCCCCCCGTATTCAAGGGCCGTCATGGGTCAATCTATCGGGATGTCTGTGGGTACCAAGAAGACGATCGAACAAGGGCGCATGTCGGCAAGCGCATACTCCAGGCTTTGGACAAGTTGCTTGAGCTGTCAGCACTGCGCTAGCTCAGTGAAATATTGTATATCCACAGATGATGCAGTCGTAAATGGTTAGCCAGGCGCTGCTAGCACGGGAGAGGCAGTACAGTATGTTGGTGGTGCGTTGTGCGGCATGCCTTGCATTGCAACCCCGGCATTATGCCGTATCAGGTGAGCAGCAATAAGCCACCCGCCCAGGCCAGGCCCATGCAGCACGCGAGAGACACGGGATTAACGGCGAAACCGTTGGGGCTGAACCTTCTCTTCAGCGTCATTCCAGATCTCTCTCAACGAGCACTCGAAACGTCCACGGTTCGCGTATCGCACGCTGTTCCGTCAATTCGGCCGAGTTAGTGTGCATTTGCCATGTGCGGCGGAAAAGTCGTCCCGAAACTCGGGAGCATGGAGACCCTGCCCATCCCCCGTCTCAAGCTATACTGCTCCTGCGTAAAAGACCGCCGTAGTCCCCCTCTGGTTCCTCAAGTATCCCGAAAGAGTAAGTGACCCCGGATCGACTTCCCTGTCTACCGATGTGCACAGCACAGGAATAAAACCTGGTGATGGTGCACTAACAACACCGTTGTTGCATCCCAGACCAGAGTTTGGATACCAGAAAATCTCATCGTGACGGCTCTCGTCTCCCGGTCAAAAGTCGGCTTCGCAATTAGAGCCCTGCGCTATCTATGACAGCAATATCGTGACTCGCCAGCCTGTCGGCTGTAATACGAATGTAAGTATTTTTTGGGTCGCTTGCGCAATGGCGGCGGGTCAGTGCTGCCACCTGCGTAAGGTCGTTGCAGACGTGAAGCGGCGCCGTGTTAGCGCCCTACCCTTTGGCCTTGGACATGACGACGACGTGTGTGAAGGAATCCACTTGGCACTGCGCGCAAAACAAAAACAGGCTTCCAGAAAGCAGGCTGGGTAGCATTCGGGTAATAGGTTGGGCGACCCGTGTGGCGGGACTCGTATCAAAGTCAGAGTATGATTCGGCCTGTCAAGGCATACCCGCAGTATGCGACTGTTGTTGTCCAGAAATACGATCTCACGGCTGGCGGGACGGGAAGTTCTTTGTCGCCACTGGCGCAATAGTCGTGTCTGTTTTTAGTGTGGCTATTTCCGGTCAATTTTTCTATTCGTCCGTGTCGCATGTTATCGCAGAAAGTAATATATTGGACAAAAAACCCGCTGATACTACAACTCCAGAAGTAGAAGTGTTTTCTATTGAGAATTCCTTTGGTGCAAAATGCCTCGCCTAGCAAACACACCCGCACGTGATAGCAAGCACGTCACATGACATTCCTTGGCATAGCTTCGATCGATCATTGTTACATCTTTGCCGACCGGAGCAAATCATCAAACAATTTACCAAGACCACAAAACAAGCCCGAATCTCTCCGTCGCGACCAACTCACGCCGATCTCTTCTCATCTCCCTAACTTCCCTCCTATCTCCTTTCATTCCGCCTGTCCCTCTACTCCCTTTACGTACTTTACCAATGTCAACCATCGCCAAGTCCCCTCCTCACCCAAACACTCTCAAAAACTCAAGTCATAACCCTATTTTACTACGCTAAAAGCCCTAATCGGTAGTAAAATAAAACATCTACTTACCACTTCTATATGCTACAAGTACACGGTGCAAAGCTACATTGATTGATGTGAACGGGGATCCGTAGGCCAACGGGTAATTAGATTGGCTTTATTACCACCGTGCGTTGCGAGGACGGGGTAATATCGGTTGGTGGGCTGGGATGACAGGATGATAGGTACCCGTATTAAAGTTTGCTCGGTAGCCAAGGGATCGCGGTTCGCGTTCTGGAATGTCAAGTTGTCTCGTTGAGGCCACGTGATAATGATGGCTGCGACTGGATAGTGTTGTGGAAGGTTGCAGGGTGATGTTTGTTTGCCTTTGGGGATGACACGACATATATTTCATATACGATGTAATATGGAGGACCTGTTGCAGTTGGGATCTACCAGGCTTGAAGCTCCAATAGCCTGATCTGAACGGTAATAGTGAAGGAGTTTAAAAGAAGACTAGTCTTGTAATGTAACTGATGTCACCGTTACAGTTACTTAGTTCGATTTCTTAACCTTAACAATAGCCTACTGATAGTACTAGCTATTATGTAGGTGTTAGCAATCCCAAGTTCATAAGCCTAGAGCAAGAACATACCATTGAAGCGAGGTGGCCGAAGTTCTTCGAATATGGTATGCATGGCCAAATCTTCTATGGTATTGCGTCCGATAATCACCTCGGTATGTGGATAATCAATGACCTTGAAGGTGGTGATTTCATAGCGGGGTGGCAAGTTGTCGCGATTGCCAGATTTTACAACATGCCATCTTCCTTGGACTTCACCCAGGAAGTTTACCACAAGGCCATTGATAATAGAGGAATGGCTGTAGTTCTTGTAGGGTTGCCACTCTACACAACTCTCCCTGAGGAATCGGGAAGTGACTAAGTTGTAATCACACTGGGTATCGAACCACACTACGCCAATGACGTACATCGACCATTTTAGGATATTCTTGTCTTGAAGGGAAATATTAATCATTTTCCAGAATGTTACGGACGGCAACCGTGGAAGAAGGATCCGGGTAAGTCTAGGGGAAGTGGCGGAGGAAGTCGAGAAAAATGAATCGTGTGTATGAAAGGCCATTGGGGAGTCGTGGATGTCTTCACAGATAAACGCTTCTGACGAGAAACTGTAAGGATTCAACAGGGTCGTCAACGAACTAGAGGGTCTGTCTTCTCCCATCTCTGGGATATGTTGTGCTAATGGTAGGTCCGAGGGTATTTGCTCTGTCTGTGCAGCCTTGGTAGTAACTCCTGCACCTTCGCCAATAACGTCCGACAGTGTGCCTGATCGATCGAATGCGCATGAAGTAGGCGTCGTAGTGTTTGCCACTGCAGATTCCATTTCTGCTACTAGTGCAGGTGTCGTAGTGTCCCCTCTCACAGGTATGTGATCCTCCCAAAGAGTCTCTTCGACTGTGTCCACAATCAAAGCATAGTTGTCGCGCACGAACTCTGCTGTAAAACGTCCCCGTAGAGCTCTCTCAATCTCTCGCCACATCTGTCTCTCCATATACGGAATTGAAGATGCTGTGTAGAAGGTCCTGATAGATGCAGTGTCTTCTGAATCCTCCGGGCCGTTCATGAGCTCAGCAATTGCTCGTTTGATGGCATCCGCATCAACATTCTGTTTCATGTTTTTGTTGTAAACATGACTCAGATTGATTTGTAGACTCATCAGCCTAAACCTAACATCAATGACCTCTTCATTGAGCGAGAGGGGAGAAAATCCGGTTGTATCTGCGACATTGCTACAGCTGTTGTCTTCAATCAATGGTACAAGCCTCCGCAAATCGAATAATATCGAAGCGCATTCGCGAAAGACACTCTGTAGCTGAGGATCGTTTGGCGGGAGACTAGCTTGTAGTTCTTTTGCATACTCTTCAACAAACTCCGCGGTCCCGTGAAGGACATCTACGCGATGAAGAAGGTTTTCTGAGACACCTTTTACGTCACAGCAATGGTTGTAGAGGTGCTCTGTTACCTGTCGTATCTCGGTGACATGATCTAGAGTCTGTGATTAGCAGGGTCACGTATCGATTACTTATAGGACCTTGAGTGAATAAGATGGCCGTCAACAAACACCTAGTGCATTTTAGTTGACTATTCTTATCGCTTGCGCTTACTGATGGTGATATCTCTACCAGCTTGGATGTTGCCGTAGAAAATCGCGCCACCCCCGCCATTTACTGCTTCGTTCGACCGGTCCATCTGTCGAAAAAAGGACCAGCCTTTGTCGCTTAGAGCTTTAAGTAGCCTCAAAAGTATTGCGATGTCAGTGAATGATGTAGAGGTCAATCAGTCGAACTTATGACTCAGTGACTCATCACCGTATGCGAAGCTAACGTTGTGCATGTGTTGATTTGTCGCTTACAAAACCTCACCCCGCTGCGGCTGAGGCTGTGAGGAAAGCATAGCCTCAGCCTAGCGTTGATGCATTCAGCTCCATTCCCTAGGTTACCCCAAATCTGATCCGATCCGATCCACATGACCACCTTGTGAGATACATATCAGTCGTGTTGGCAGCTACATCAGACTTTGCATGAGACGTCACAAGCCGTATAATTCTGCTATTTGGATCCCAGAGGTATATGCAATGCCTATATTGGGTGTTTTCAGTCAGAAAAAGAGGAAGCAGCCGCAGGATGGGCAACAAGCTAAGCTGGCTGACCAACTGTTCTCTACCGCAGGACCAGAACCAATTCAGTGAGTAAACAATAGTATGAGGCGAGAAACAGGAGATTGATTGAAGATAGAATGGCCGTCCGATCATCTTCGTCGCACATAGTCTTGGAGGGTTGGTTGTTGAGCAGGCACTACTAATTGCCCGCGGCTCCTCAGAACCGCACGTGAAACCTCTTCTACACAACACCGTCGCAATCGCCTTTATGGGAACACCGCATCTTGGTTCAAGAAAAGCTGACTGGGCACATTCAATCACGCGTCTTTCAAATTTGTTGCGCAAGACGAATAAAGAAATCGTGGCCGTTTTGCAGCCAGGGTCGGAAACACTAGCAAACCTACAACAAGAATTTCATACCATGTTAGAAGATAGAAAGAAGAATGAAAGGAAGAGGATCGAAATTTTCTGCTTCTATGAAGAACTGCCTTACCGAGGTATTGGTCAGGTATGTGTCATCTTTGTACGACTAGCGCTCTACACTACCTAGTCCGCTGTTATGTAACCCCATTTATGCCTCTAAAACCTTGTTTTAGCGCTGCGACTTGCTTCTCGAAGTTCATAGTTGAGAATCTGGATTTCGCGATATGCGATTATCTCAGAAGAGCTAACAGGACATTAGATTGTTCCACGCGAATCATCCATTCTTCCAGGGTATCCCAACATCAGTATCCATAGTAATCATTCAGATATGACGAAATTCAGCGGCGAACTAGACTCTGGATATATTCGACTTCGTGATCAGCTATGGCTCTGGATTCAAGCATTCAACAAAACCAAAGGAGTCAGCGCAGTGTCTGAGCAATCGCAAGTACAGGCCCGAGACACACCGCAGGATAGAAGTGCCGTATCATCCAATGGAGGAGCGATCTTCATGGGGAGTGTTAGTGCTGGAAGATACTTCACTTACAACTCCAATTAACTATATCCTACCCAATATTATCTTAGTGTTCTAGACCTAAGGTATCCGGGCCGTTCCGCGACCTATTTTCGTCCGCGCAAGATGGTTTGGAATATCCGAACCCTAATTTGTTAGTTTCTGGGTTGCAATAATTTATGCTGTATGGACGGGACGATTCCATGTCGTTTCTAACTGCCAGAGGTCATGCGTTGTAAGTATCCACCGCTAAGGGCTCCGCTAGGTCTGACAGCGGGTAAGTGAGGCATTGCATGACTCGCCACGACCTGTTTTACTACAGTGAACTTCTTTGAGTTGATGTAGCGTTCTTGGGCTTTTCATTGTGTCGGCATCTCGTGGTTGTTCAGGAGACCTCAAATATTCGCACATCACATTGGATGGGTCAGAATAGGTAGAAGTCTGCCCCTCGGAGAAAGGCCGTGATATGCGCCACTCGCTTGCCAGGTACTTTATTGGTATGGCTTTTTCAGCTGAACATCGTAGGTTGGCTATATCGGGAGCTATCCCGTCCCGCCTGACCCCTCTTTGTCACCGAACTACGAGATCAAAACCGAATCAGGACTCCTAGAAACAGCGCCTTTGATCACCTTGGAGTCGCATCTCTATTGCGCGACATAGGCACAACCACCAACTACCAAATACTCATACTTTGCAAACTCTATCACCACCAGCTCACCATGTACGGTGCCCCACCTGGATTCCCACCACAGCCTCAGCAGCCGGCACCTCCGCCATCAGGCTGGACCGAACACTTGTTCTACACAAATGGGAAGCCCACACCGGCCTTTGAAGCATTGATGAAGGAGTTCTTTGTGAAGCTTGATCCCAGAGGCACCGGATACATAACCCCAGAAGCCTTTTCTAGCTTCTTAGAGGCATCGCGCGTCAAGGATTCGGACAATATCTGTAAGTCGCCTTTTGCACTACAGCGAAGCTTTGAATTGCAAACAACCGTCGCACTAGAGAATGCTAACCCTTTCGCGTTTTAACGTATAGGGAAGAGAAGTCTCAAGAACGGTGGTATGTTTGCAAAGGAGGATATGGCCGACTTCGAGCTCAAGGCCGCACTCGAAGGCTTCTACTTCGACCACAAGGTCGTGGTGCGCAATCCCAACGCGCCACAGTTGCCATACGGTGGCATGCCTCTCCTCAGCCTAGCCGGGTTCATCGATTTCATGTCAGTCGAATATGCGTCGGATCCGGACGACATATTTGTCGTGCCTGGACTGAACAATGCATTGCGCGTGTACAACATCTGGCCAGAGCGTGGGCCCTTGCCGCGATACGTGTTTCCTGAGAAGCGGCCGATGGAGATCCAGCAGCGCATCGATCAGGCAAGCCAACGCTGTGCTGCGAATGCGCAGGAGAAGATCATGGCGAACCAGGCACGGCTTCTGTTGGAACAGCGGGGTCGGCAATATGCCCTTGATTTGATTGACGGGCCTCGTAGATACTACTATTGAGGACTCTAAAGAGCCCACAATACTGAGAACGGGACCGTTGGGTTGGCCTGAAACCAACTTAATGTCTACCTTGATGGTATATAAATCACTATATATCCTTTCATGCTCGTGTAAAGTTCGGCGTATACACTCGTGGTGCACTGTGGCTGAGTACGAATCGCAGCAACCAAGCTTCTAGGCACCCCTGAGCGCTACGTACAACGCCGTAGTATTTTGGAGTGAACTCAAACGCCTCATCAAAACTCGGATAAGACTTACGGGTGAGTCGCCAAAATTATCGCAGCGCGCGGACATGCAGAAGTACCTCCAGTCCGTAGTTGCCTGCGTGGGAGTCAAGTGTTTATCCCTGCTTCTTCGATCTGGTCCTGGCGTGATTGGTGCACAGGTTCGCGCACAAATGCTTTGGGCCGGCCACAGATGCGATTTCAATCCATATGGCTGGTGCATTATTCTTTACTGAGTCCTATTGTGCGCATATATGATATTCATTCCGGAAAATACAATTGGTTTGTTGTCGATAGGGGATTGCGGTACCACGGGTTGTAGTCAATGATAACCACAGAGCAACCTTATGCAACGCCAGGGAATATAGAATTAGCCGACCGTAAAAGAGAATTTGAACGCCCATAAAAGCGATTCAGGACGTTTTGCTCCTCGCTTAGCCAACCTCTTCATCCACAATCATCTCGAGCGGAAACATACAACGACACAAACGTCGCTAAAAGGTCAGGCCCTACGATCTAAGCCTCCATCCAAATCAACAAACATTCCACAGCCGCGATGCGAGAAGTAGGCAAATCTCCGTTCATGGCCTTGCCGACCGAACTGCGCTGTCAAACATACAGTTATTTGCAGGAAATCGTCTACGAGCCCATTTTCCCCGGGCCCTGCATGTGCAAGTGGGACATATGCCGAATGCCAACCGCACTACTGCAACTTAACAAGACCATCTACGAAGAGCTGGAGCACCCCTCGATGCAGAAGTTATTGCAAAAGGCCAACAATCAGCTTCTACCCAAAATTGTTCTCTACCCGACGCGCAATGAGATGGACGCTGCATACTTGGCGCTCGCACATGCGCTCCATCAAGTCAACATACGCTTCTATCGGCATTTCGGTAGGCCCAACGACTACGGCAACGAGACGATCAATAATATCGGCCTTGACCTCACACTTTGGTGCAACGAGCCGCCTGCAGTCTCGCAGTTTCCTAATATATATATATATAGCAGCCTTCGCTACCTGGGCTGGGTGTAAGACCGAGCGTTTCGGCAGGTTTGTGAGGCAGACTTTGGAGAGGATGGCGATCAGGAGAACGTGCGAGATTCGCTTTCGGATCTTGGCACACCCATTGGAAGTTTCTGGGCGAGGCGATGAGTCTGGAGACTTGATGGCATACTACGCAACCTGCGGCTCAATAGCAGCGCTATTAGGTGCATGCAGAGTGCAGGGAGTGCGGGGGGCGCTGGGTGGCCAGAAGGATGACGAATTTACGTATCTCTTAAGTGCGTACAAGAGAGAGATCGTGGCTTGTTTGCTATGGTTGGCTTGCTCTGATGAGTGTTTGCGCGAGCGAATTCATCTGTACCTAGTCTACTTCAGTAATAGTAGCAGTAAGAAATTTGATAATCCCAGAATATATTCGATAAACCCGCCAATGGCGCCTAGAGATATACATAGCTTCACTACTACTTTACAGATCCTTTATTGGCTGCCCATGTGATGGTCTCGATAATGGTGAGCCATGTGTAGGATGGAACGAATGTTTTTTGCGGCCATATGGTGTTCTTGGTACGCGAATGCGATGGCAAGCACTGCTGTTGGAAACATTGCTTCCTAAGCCCCATTTCCTTTTTAAAGTCCCATAATTTATCGCTTATACATTATCAGACGCCTACAGCCTCCATACCATATTATAACAACCACTAAGGGTTGAGACTTAGGTTGAGATTAGAGTGCAGGGAGTTCTTTTCCAAAGGATATCCTTCTATAGATGGATCTCTCTTATCTATCAAGGCATTTTGGGAAAAAAACGTCTAAGACATAGTTCGTGCGCTCTCTGCAAGACACATCTCGCTTCGAAGTTTTAGGTATCTACGAATAGTAGTTTGGCCTGGAAGAATTAAGCGCGAGACTCTGTATCTGACTCACACGCCCGGTTTCCTAATGCAGCATGGGTTCTAAGTCATGAACCTCTCCGTATGGTCTTCTTGATGCCAATCGCATTTTTTTAACCAAGGCGAGCCTAATGCGAGAAGCTGGAAATGTCATGTGTGTCATGGGGTCGTTAAGTCAAACCCCTTATTCACAATTTTGGGGGTTATAACATGTATTCGCACCATTTTTACCTTGTTTCCTTTGAATATCATGATGCCCTGTGTCAAAATTGAAACTATCTAGGCGTCGATATGGGTCCCACTGGGGTTCCTCGCTTACGCGATGTAACAGGCATTGTAACTTTTCTCCTTCCCTTACTAATCTGAAATGCCGACACTGTTGACGATGAGCTACCGAGCTTACGTAGATGCCTCTGACGAGTAACTTCGCGGTAAATGGACTTGAAAGGATCCTCTTTGCGCCTCGAAATGAGCCTGAACCCCACCCCACTAGGTTTGGCGTAAAGAGCATACAGGCCGACAAGAAAGATCATGTAAACAAGACGCCATGCGCTGATTTCTACCCACCGGATGAAAATGATAGGTGCCGTGTTGAGCGCTAGGACGGTATAAGTCTCGATTGGAGTAGGTATGGACGGGACCGGTGCCAGATTGCCTCTATAGCGATCGTACGACAACCATTCAAACTCTTGGCATCGACGACTTCGAATCATTGCGCTGAATTCGTACGGGTATCGTTCGACTCCCTTGAGTATGTCGTTTTCGTTACAAGGGATTCGAATCGAATGGAAAAGATCGATGCAAAACCTTTGGCAATTATTCGAAAGGGGCCTGTACTGTTGTTGCATCATCAGAGAGACCATTTGTACTAGCAGTATTAGCCTGAAAACCATGCTTCATGTGGGGCATACAAACCGTATTCCTGGATGTTAGAGTTGTTGAGCAGAGTATCACCGACAACTTGTCGAGCCCATCCATCTGTTTGGGAATAACGTCGGGTTTGCCGTCGAGAAGCTCCTTTCAGGACTCTGATCTCGTGTAAAGTCCCTTTGTAGGGCTCATCCTCAATAAGAAGAGCCCAGTGAGACAACGTTACCAAGCTTCCCCTGCCTGGATTCCCCACTTTGTTCATCATCCTTCGTAGCCGATCTACTGGGCGTGTTAAGAGGACTAAGCGTCGAAGTCTGAGATTTGAGGGCAATGGCAGGGGCCGTCGAATGCTAGATAAATTGATGATTTGCTCAACCGCAGGGTGCCTAATTATTTCGCCCCCTGAGCCCGTTACAGCGGCCTTCCACGCTGCAAAATGTATTCTCTTTCGGACCCCAGGTACCAAAATGCTGTCTCGCTGGATGATATGCAAAGTACGGATATCGTAGAGTGCAAAGTGCCCCCCATAATCTTGAATGCCCCCATCTTCGATTGTCCCTTTTATATAGACACGATCCAGATATGCCAGGACTTTAGAAAGGAGGGTCGATGAATCCATGAATTTGTCCCATTCTCTGGTGTAAAAGACTAATGGATCTTCTGAAGGGGAGGTTTTTACTTGCTTCAGAATCTCTCCTAAATTGTCTTCAATGTGATCAATGAGTTTCATGTACAAGGACATGCCACGGAGGTTTTGCGAAGCTTTTTGCCACTTTAGGACCATCTCAGGCGGAGTATCAGGGAATTGAGACTTCTTCGTACAATACGCATGCGTCGCACTATAATGTGTCTTTTAGAAAATATCAAGGAAAAGTCGACCCAGTCCTGAACTTGCCTATAAATCTCGACGTACTGTTTCACGTTGTGGCTTCATTAGTGACTTCAATCGCACGAGAAAGGGGACGTGAAGGCGACACATACGAGCTTGGTACGTCCTTGTATGCCTTCAAGCATGAGCAAAGGGAGTCTTTCCTCGATATAAGCCCATCTGAGTGGTTTTAGATCTTGAAATCAACTTGAATTATCAAACTCTTAAGCTCACGTCGAGTTAGCATCCTCCGGGTCAAACTGGTCCCTCAGGATATGGTAGGGCTTCCGCATGAAGGGCACTAAGATGGACATCGATGAAGAATCGGCATAAGCCACTCGAGAAGTCATGAGGCCTTTGAAAGTTGTGACACGTGGTAGGCGGAGGAAATGGATAGCTTATAGAACTTCTTAGAAGGGGGCTTTTCCAAACTGCCGGCAAGGCTATATCCAATCGGGATGAGTATCACGTGTGGATCGAGTGGTGCGACTTCTACTAACAGGCTGCGGCGAACTTGTAGTCGTTGTGATCAGCTAGTTCCGACCAATGTAGGCATTCAGCAAAAAAACAATATCTTTCCCCTCAGGAACGCAGGATGGTAGGAAAGTAAGCACTCTCCGATCGTGTTCAGCCGCACCTGCGCTCGCCAAGTGGCTTTGAGTTTGGCGCCACAAGGCTGTCCACGTTACCCCGCAGCTGAACTTAGGTCAGTATATACTGATAAATGGCCCTGCACTTATCGAAGCTCTTTATGTACCGTTATTTTCCTAAGGTTAGTTCGAAGATCCAACAAGCTTAATCCCCCATCTACGCTCTTTGGTAAGCAGGTATGCTCACGCCGAAACTTCCCTTTGTCTCGTGGTTTGGGCCCTGGAGAGCAGCTTCTCAGCCCATTCATCATTTTCTTGCTTCAAAGGGCGACGATAGGTGGAGATCGAGTAAATTGTCGGAGTTGACCGTTGTGATTATCACGGTAAGTTGTGCGCGAATCCGGAATAGGCGCGTCTCTTTATTTGCTCACCAGCTCAGGGTGCTCTCATTGCGGGCGTTGTCAGTAGCGCGTTTTCGTGGCCAACAATCAATGATGCTCCTTGGACAGCAAAAGCATTACTATATTCGGCCTTGATCCTTTCTTTGACCTCAATATCTATCGGAACTCAGCAGAGCATTGCGTTATACCGAATTGGGGGCCATGAAGACGGCCTGGAGACGCTTCAGGCGCTTTTGAAAAGCCCGCGTGGAAAAAATGCCAGCAAGCTTCAGCTATATATATGGCAAGTGCCCGTCATGATGCTTAACATTGCTATTTTGGTATTTCTGATCGGCCTCATGGTGTTAATTTGGGCTCGCGCGGCAGAGCAGCCGTCGTGGGATCAAGATATGAGGGTACGTATATACATAGCTTACCCTGACCAGCATACTTTGCTTACCAGAATTAAAACAGATCGCTTTCGTTGCGACCCTAGCCGGACTATTTGCCCTCATTAACTACATAATTGGGACCTTTGCTCTTTATAACATTAACATATCCCAACCGACTGGGAACAAGAAATCGCCTCACGATACGAACCCTAATTGTGAAAGCGGTCAAGCAGGTCTTACATGTTCTAGTAATTCCAACAAGTAGCCATGACCGAAAACCAAAAGTAACTCCTAGATTTTAAAGGCTGTCTTCGTATTAAAACTAATTTTCTCTTCACATTCTGATTGGGAGACTTAAACCGCACTAGCGGTGAAGATACGAAGAGTTCTCTCCTAGGTACAAGCGAGCGGGACCGCCTATTATATGCCTTTACTTATCATTACTCCTAACCATAAATCTTAGAATCGCCCACTAAAAAGCGGTTGCAATCATATTAATAATCGCTACACTTCTAGCATTAGCGCTGCCGCACGTGTATACACTCCTATCAGCCACTATAGAGCTAAGAACTTAACGGATTCTAGCCACCGCAACCACAAGATATATAGCCCTTTCCTACGGGTGCATGACAGACTCTAAATCAGCTGTGGGCAACACAGATTTCGACTGAGCTTAAGGGAGCTATTGTATCAGGGAAAACAACTATGTCGGTGAAGTAACCTCGAACAACAAATTGTCAGAGCAAGCTACCACAGCACTTTCCCTAAGACCCCGTAAGGCCCGGAGAATCGCAGGCCCAGAGAGTCTTCTAGGCAGAAGTAAGCCGTCTACAGATATGTCTTAAAGCTCTGTCTACTTTAGATAATATTATGCTATACGTCACATCAATAACTCAAGGATAAAAGTTTTAGAAAGCTTCTTCAGCACCAAACCTTTGAGTACACATTTCCAAGGTCCTAGAAATATCGAAGAAATGTTGTTGTAATACTAAAATCATGTTCAATATCTAAACGTTAATTCTGATTTTAGAAAAGGTGATATTCTGAATTTCGACCTTGTGGATTCCTTGGCGTCATGGTAAGAATTTTGGTACTATCCCGAAGAAAACCCACTGCGCCGCCCCTCCGTAATAGGCATCATCACCCTCACCGCCGGTGCATTCAAAGGTTAATCACGGTACAATACTGGTATGAATATTACTACGGTTCACCGCTAGTGTATTTCAAGCTTTACTATGGTATAATACCAATTATTGCCTCCAACTATAAAGCTCCCATCAGCCACTGCAAAGTCGAGAACTTGACGACTTTTAGCCTCTCCTTTAGCTGTGCCGGTTCCTGCTCGATACTCGTTCCTGTCTCCTTCAACTTAAGCTCCTCCACATTGTCAACCGCAACCGCTATCACAAGATGTCCGGCCCTGCCCCCCCACATGCGTGGAAGGATCCAAAAAAGGCGTCGGCAGAGACATTTCAAACTGAACTTGAGACTGCTGTTATATCAGGAATAGGGTACCGCATCCGCAGAGACTACAAGAAGATGTCTGCAGTCCTTATTCACTCCGAAGACGACACTGGCTGCGATGACCTCGAGGAACAACTAGCAGAGACCCTCCGAAACTTCTACAGCATCGATAATATTAAACGCCTTCTGCTCGGGAACGGAAACCCATATCTGGCTATTTCTCGCGTCATCAATGAACTGGCAGATACGGGCTACACAGGCAAGGGCTGTCTTGTTATCCTTGTTTTTGCTAGCCAAGGACAGGTTCACTCTAAGGCCAATACGGATCCGTTCCGAGGACCAGAGGACAGGCTGGTGTTCGGTGCTGATGGAAACTCCCGCACGAGAGGATTTGATTGGAAAACCGCAACCTTTGCCCTCAGCGAGGAAGACTGTGAGATCCTTCACATCATGGACTGCTGCTACGCCGAAGACATGGAGGCAGATGCCGAGGTATTGGCTGCTGCAACGGAAACGATTAGTGCAGATGGCAATAAGTGCTTCGTGAAGGCCCTCATCACTGCACTCCGTGACTTCGCTCCTGAGCCTTTCAGCATCTACAGCCTCCACCAAGCGCTCGTGTTAAACCGAACTGATCTGAACCTCGAATGCATTCCCTTCTACCAAAAACGCGAGAACAGAAGTTCGATCGTCTTAGGGGGATGGACAGGCCAGGTTCCAGCTCACAAGCCAGATAGCCCACGCATCTTACTCACGGTGCATATTGAAGAAGATCTCAATATGCGGGATATCGAAGACTGGAAGGAATGGCTCGAAGATCTTTTACCGCGTTCAGTTATGAATATGGAAATTAAACTGGAAGGCGTCTGGAATGCTTGGTCTTCAGTGCTCCTCATTTCTCTCCCGATCTCGGTTTGGACCCAGTTGGACCGCTGCAACACGGCGCTCCACTATGTCGGTCAAGTGACCTCGCATAATAGATTGCTAGAGCAAGTTGCTCCTAAAAAGTAGTTTATCGGAGGAAAATCAATTGTGATACTAAAACGTTCTTGGAAGAGAAGAGAGAAGGTTTGAGACCGTGAGCTTGGAGGATTCCTTATCGTGATATTAAACGAATATATCTTCTCGAAAGAATCTACCACGCTACTTCTCTCTTGTAATCACAGACAAGAGGAATAGTGAAGTATTCAAGTAAATCCCCGCTTCCCGCTTCAATATTAATGAATAAAACAATATCAACTCCACTCTTCAATCCCTCTTCCCAGTATCAACAGGGACATCCTGATGACTCCCCGATCCACTCACCACACCCAAAGTCAACGTCCCCGACCTTGGCGCTCCATACCCATTTAGCACCGCCAAATCCTCCTCCACATCGCTAAAATACTTGTAATCCAACCCCCTCAACTCCTCCTCCTCAGTAGCTCTAATATGGCAACCCGGAATCTTATTAATAATGAAGAGCAAAATGATGGAAACGACAAACGACCAGGCAGCGCAGGTAGTCGCGGCGGCAAGCTGGTATCCCATTTGCTTCCAATTATGGTTCCACCAGCCGCCCTCATAGGTATTGCTTACACCATCGAGCGCAGGCACGGTTTTGGAGGCGAAGAAGCCGGTCAGGATGTCGCCCACGAAACCACCCACGCCGTGGATGGCGAAGATGTCGAGGCCCTCGTCGACGCGGAGCAGGTGCTTGTATTTCACGGTGAAGAAGCAAGTGCAAGATGTGAGTGCGCCGACCAACGCGGCGGTTTCGATGGGGATGAAACCGCAGGCGGGGGTGATGCCGACGAGACCCGAGATGATGCCGGAGCAGAAACCTATGATGGAGAATTTGCGCGTGAAGAGGTATTCGAGGGCGACCCAGGCGAGGCCGCCGCCTGAGGCTGCGAGGTTGGTGTTGCAGACGATGTAGATGGATCTGATTGACAAGTTCGCCGTTGAAGCACCTTAGTCACGTATTAGCCATGTGTGCCCATTGCCACGCAAAAGACCTAGATACCCCCCCAAACTCACCATTAAACGCAAACCACCCAAACCAAATAAACACCGTCCCCAGCCCAATCAAAAACGAATTATGCGGCCGAAAATGCGGCACCCGCGCATGCAGCGACTCCTTTGCCGGATCCACACGGTGACCCAGCATAATCGCCCACGCCAGCGCCGCAAACCCAGACGCAATATGTACGGGACCCGATCCCGCAAAATCCAGCACTCCAAGCTGATACAACCACCCGCTCGGATTCCACTCCGCATACGCAAGAATATAGTACACAAACGTCGTCCAGCACAAGAGGAAAATCATCGACGGTCCCAACCTCCCTCGCTCTAGCATTGCGCCCGCCAGAATCATCGCCGTAGCCGTAACAAAGGTAAATCCGAAACACGCATACAGGATATCGGGGATATCGCTATTTGCAAGAGATGGATACCCGAGGACGGTGTGCAATCCTGCTTTGGAGAGGTCGCCGATAAATGGACCAGAGGTGTGGGATTGGTAGAGCGAGTAGCCGTAGACCCAGAATTGGATGCCGGCGGCGCAGGCGCAGAAGAGGGATTGGAAAATCATCGTCATGGCGGCTTTGCGGCGGTGCATACCCGCGTAGAGGAAGCCGATTGCTGGGGTGATTTGCCTGATGTAAGAGTTAGTTTTGGGGGGAGGGGTTTATGTTTCTTGTCTATCGGGTCCTGGAATGGATATACGTACCAGCACAGGACTGTGCTGACGAGCATCCAGCATAGGTCGCCCTTGTCATATGGAGCGTTGAGGTCGGTAGTCAGTGGATCGCCTCCAGTCGGAGTGGTGTTGTAGTCCGGCCACTCCAGTACTGGAGTCGGGGCAGGTGGTGTAGCCATAGTCTACTAACTACAACTACAACTACAACTACAGGTAGTATGCTAGCGTAGGCGGAGTGCGCGCGCGCGCTGAATAGCTTCAAACTAGGAATCGACCTGCGGGATGCTAGTCGGCACCGGGGGAATAACGTTTGCTTATATCTAAAGTAATATTCCGTCACATGCAATATAACATCTCGCTGATTATCCCATACCAACATGTTTTTGATTCGACCGGAGGGAGCCACTGATACGGGCAGCGCACCACCACGGATCCAACGCAAGGTTGTACACTGCTACCAAGGCTCGCTAGCGTACAAAAAGGAAGTATTCTCTTTGCTTGGGCTAGTTCGAGGCTTCCGCCATGCGTTATCGTTCCACTTCCCCAGAGCGAGTGGAGACAGCCAAGGGGGCGAAGGGCGGGAGTCCACACGGCAAATGCTTGGCAAGAGATAACGACGCGTGGGGTCCCGGGAACGGCCCCCGGGGGAAACCTCAAACGAACTGTCAAGTATCTGTCGAGCCCATTTATTTCTCGCTGGACAGAAGGTCCCAGCATCTGCGCATTCCAGTCGACAACGTCTCGTCGTCCATAGCCGCACCGTCCACCCACTTGCGGGCCGGCGGGCCCTTGCATATGGCTGCGAAACCTTGGTCGTTATCAGCGTCGATCCTGAACTGATAGGCGTGCATAGTGAGCTTTAAATGAGAAAAAACATGGACCAATGGCGGCAAAGACGCCACATAACGCGCTAGACTCATATCAACCTTGCCTGCAGCGAGGTCAGCAACGTGTTTCTGGGCGAAAGCCTTGCGTTGCTGCGGCGTCTTTTGTGATGCCGGTGGTGTAGCCTGTGGGAACTGCCTGTGCCACAATCAGTAGATGCTCAGGAAAAGATAAAGAGAAAAAGCCAAGAGGAATGGCCCTATCATGACGGGTACCGCGCGGATATGTGTACAGGGGTGTGGTGTCGAGAAGATAGCAACCTAGGTGTAGTAGCACCTCCGAGTGGCTGGACATGGTTTACGTACCACAAGGATGCCAAAAGCCCTAGCGGCACTTGTTAGTAGGGTAACTACCCGAGAGACAGGATATTATACCTTTGCTGGGTCTTTGTTCGATCAGCCACTTGCTTTCACAATCTGGAAAGCAAAGCTCAATCATGCACACGATGCAGTCTTCTTCCGCAGCCTTCTTCTTTGCGACCTTCATAGGAAACAAAGAACAATAGCTCAATATGGGCTTTATGTCTGAAGCTGGTGGGGGCAATTTCCGCTTCTTAGACTCTTCCACTGGGGTGTCATCGGCGCTCTCTTGATCAGTTTCCGTGTCAGCATTAGACTTTGGCGTGCTGATAGTGAAATAATTCGAGAGGGTGTTGGACTGCTTCGTAGCAGCCTTTCTCTTCTTGGTAGCTCTTGCTGTGTCGTCTGCTGCTTCGCCCTCGGCAATAGTAACCAGATCTTCGGTATCTAGTGGCGCACACAGCATGCATGCATCTTCAATGTCCGGGATGGCAGTAGATGCTTGGCGCTTCTGAGATAACGCTTTTCCTTCGCTGTATGTTCTGCACGTGGCTTGTATGGGACATTCGTCACACCGTGGTCGTGGAGTACAGACGGTAGATCCGAGTTCCATCAGCGCCTGGTTCCATAAACCCGGTACCGCGCTTTTCTGCTGTTCCGGGTAGTTGGATGCGAATTTGATCAATTGGTCCGCCATATCCCACATCACATCTGTCGTCTTTTTGTCTTTGGCGTCCATGTACAGGCCCAGCTGCCGGCTTAGCACTCTCGCAACGTTTCCATCGAGTACTGGCTCGGCTTCGCCAAATGCGATACTAGATACTGCACCTGCAGTGTATCTTCCGATGCCTGGTACTTCTTGAAGTTCAACGGCCCCGCTAGGAATTACGCCCGAAGCACTACGTGCAGACGTCATCTGCTTAGCGCCCTCATGAAGCCGAGTTGCGCGGGAGTAGTATCCCAAGCCTTTCCAAACGGAGAGCACATCGTCATGGTTCGCAGCAGCCAGATCTTCCACTGTGGGCCATTTTGCTACCCAGTTGTTGAAGTATGGAATGACAGTCGACACACGTGTCTGTTGTAACACTAATGCCTGTTAGTATGGATAGCACGTGAAAGTGGCTAAAGCCCACGAGCACGTGACAACGCGTTTTGGCGTGTTTGGCGATTCAGCATGGTATTGCGCAGCATCTATAAAAAAACCAGAGCGCCTACTTACTGACTTCAGACACCCAAACCTCGTAGGCTCTTTTTGACAGAATACTTTTAAGCTCTTCTTCCCGGCCTTCAAAGTCCGCGGGGTCGATCCACGCTTTTCTCCACGGCATACTACGCGTCTCTGCGACGCCATTGAACCAGGACAGTAGCGCGTCGCATACCGACCGATTGCCCAAGAGGAGCGGGTAGTGGTACGATGTGTTGTGGATACGCGATGGCGGTAGTGCAACGGTGGGTGGTGTTAAAGGGGATGTGATGATTGCCTTGGCAGACTTTGCAGCTTTGCTAGAACTGGCTGTTGCTGTTACGGCTTTCTTGCGCGGAGCCATGGTGCGTTTTGAGCAAGATAGAATAACGATGCGCTTTTAAAGGGTACAAACAAGAAGGGTCAATGATACCAACTATCAATCCCGCTGACGAGCGGAGAGGGCAATATGAATAGAGTTGCGATCGCGCTAAGCTTTACTAGCGCGATTACAACAGAGATCGGGCTTCCCTCCTGAATGCTTGTCACTTTTGAAGTCCACAAAAGAATGCGCCTACTCGCTCTGAAAACAGACTCAACAGGTGGCCGAACGCGAGTCAATAGTCTTATTATCCAAATGGCTAACGAAGATAAAACCCACATGTATGCCCGTCAAGATAAAGCAACCGAGGGCAAACAAACACCCCTGTATAACCAAGAAACATATCCAATTCAAACCAATGTGGGGGGGGGGGGGGTATAGGAACAATAGAATATAACCGCAGTAGCCAACTGCGTACCAAAATCCCAGTGCGTGGCTCGCAAAATTCGCAGAATCCAAACCAAGAATCTAAGCCCAAAACACATGCATGCCTAGTCTAGCCTCAAGCGCGCTTCTAGCAAATGAGAATGCAACCGCTATGCTAACGAGAGCTATCAATGCTTCAGCCAGATGTCACCGCCTTCACCCTTTTCCCATTTCTTCCATGCTATTTCGTATGCATCTTCTAAATCCCGAACCCATCTCTTGGTGTCAAAAAGAGGGCTGGTCCACCGTGACTCGTAGAGCATACGTCGTAATTCACTGAGTCGTCCAGTGGATCGGTGACCCTCGTACTTGTAATCGCGTGTTAAGCGGACAGCCATATCCTCGTACTCTTCGTCGCTGGATGCGATAAGCTCTTTCGCGGCTTGTGCACCCGCAGGCGTCTTAGGCAATGCGCCCTTGAGAATGGATGCTGCCATTCGAGAGCACATCTTGTACTTGTATCGTGGTAGGGTTAGCAACGGCGTACCGGACCAAAGCACGTCTGCAGCCGTTGTATGAGCGTTGCACTCGGGTGTGTCGAGGAACAGATCGCAGACACGTGCTCGAGAAATGTGCTGATGTTTCTGGGCAACATCGGTAAACATGATGCGGCTGGCGACTTCTGCGCCTGCCCACATAAGAGCTGTTTGCTTGAGGTTCGTCTCGCCAAGGTCGGGGAATCGTAGTAGCCAGAGAACGGCGTTGGGAATCTTCTCAAGAATGCGCAACCAAGTGCGGAACGTCGTGGGTTCGATCTGGTAGAATAATTAGCCAATGTACGATAGCTGAAGTCATGATCAACTTACCTTGTACAACTGGTTGAAGTTTGCAAGAATGATGGCGTTGTCTGAAAGGTTGGGAAAGATTTCTTTGCGCATCGCCCATCTTCGTTGTTGCTCTTCTTCCCAGTTTGGCTGTCGACCTTGGGAGTCTGGAGCACTCTGTCTGTGATCACAGCAGAAGAACGTGTCCCTGCAGAAGACGATGTTCTCTCCGTATATCCACCTGTCGTCCGTACCGCCGCTATTGTCATCCACCAACGCATCTTCAAGGTCGATGTTACGGCGCCATTGACGGAGAGTGTCTGGGGGCACGGCAGTATCATCAGCAAGCAAATAGTCGCACCATTCGGCGCCAAGGGTACCCGCAAAACCCATGAAGGCCATTTGGATGGGGGCGGCACGGGCGGCGAATACTTCGTTCCTTGCTCCCCTGGTGTATCCGTTGAGGTTCACAAGAACATGTATGCCGTCACTGGTGATCTGGTGGACCAATCGCTCCGCAGACCAACTGCTGGCGTCGTAAAAGACTGGAGATTCCTTCTCAATCTGCTTGCGGTGTTCGGATCCGTCACTTGCAGTGGTCGCATAACAATATGCCTTTACACGGCTCGGGTCGTGCAATCCAAACACAGATTGCATCAGATGTGCTAGTGGATGGTTGTTGAAATCTGAAGATACGTAACCAACTTTCAGATATGGCCTCGGTGGAGCAGGGGGTTGATAAACAGTCGGTGGGAGCCAGGGAACCCTCAACGTCGAACATGAGATGCGCAGACCGTTCCGTTGCGATATTAGGCGAATTTGTTTGGCCGACATGGGGCATGTGAAGGTGTGAAAAGGCAGTACAGTTGGGGCTGCAGGTATCGTCAAACCCGCTGGGAGCTGGGGTCTTCTGTATGAGGATGACGGTCGCTGCTGTCCAGTCACATGTCGATCCTGGTACCACTGCCAGGTCATCCATCTTATGGCACGCTCAACAAGGCGAACGATGCGAGCACCTTCCCACTTTTGACCCTTCCATTTGGTCAGTACCCGTCTCATGCTATCCTCTTTCTCTTTGATGTCTTGTGCGTTGGTGCCAGTGAGAATGAAAGGACGCATGATGTCCTGGATGAAGTAATCGTCCATAACACCTCTGCCCCAGTCCTCGCCATCGGCAAGCTGCTTCTCAACCAACTTGACAACCTTGTGGATCCATCCAGAACTGGAGGCACCTGGGAGAGTGGCGTCCAAAAGCATGCCATTCTCGTTGACGTGCCAGCGGTCTCTGGAGCCGTGATCGTCGGCTATTCCACCTCTGCCAGCCCAGTTACAAACTGAGTTGAGAGCATTAGCAAGCCCACAAACAGCTTCCGCAAAGTCAGGACTCGACTTGACCGCCTTGCGATAATAGAAGATTGCATCGGCGATCCGGCCTTTGTCTTTGACGGCATTGGCAAGATTTGCGAGAGCAATGTCGAATCCTTGATCACATTGGACAGCCTTTTCGTACATGTTGATGGCATAATCCAGTTGTCCAATGTCCTTCAAGAGACTTCCGAGGTTCGTGTACAGGTGAGCGTGGGACGAATCCAACTGAAGTCCGTAGGAATAGTATGCAAGGGCAAGAGCAACGCCACTGCCCGGGACTAAGCCAGGTATCTGGGGCTGAGCAAAAGCGTGCGACACAGGACTCGGTTTCGCAGGAGCAGATTGTTGCACGCTGGCAAGTAAGATACCGACATTGTTAGCTGTTGATGGACTGGGCTGAAGGGATAGTGATAAGTAATAAAGGGCCAGGATCTCCCGGACACCGTGGGTACTCTGATACGATGGAGTCTTTGGCGAGTTGGTAGCCATGCCGTCTTGGAAGATCTTGGCTAATGAGAGCAACGAGTTGCTCATCGTCGATATAGCTGCTTTCCTCGAAAGGCCCTCACTAGAAACATGTTTCAGACCAGGGAGCTGGCCATGAGGCGGGAAGCAAAGCTGAGCTGTCCTAGTAGCTGCATCGGGCGGCAGCAGAATCGGATCGGACGAGGGTGGCACACGGCGTCCACCTGGTGAGCGTTCCGCAACGTCGTATCCAACAACGGCAAGAATGCGCTTGATAAGGCCATCGATGCCATTGGTGTGTGGTCCAGTTCCGATAAGGACTGCGTCTTCAAAGGCTCTGGCAGCGGCGGCATTATCGCCAAGTGCGTAGAGCATATTGCCTTTGGCGTGTACCAGTGCGAGAATACGACCGTTATCGCAGCCTGCAATGGCATATCCGCTCGAGCCGAAGCCTGGTTGATCCGAGCCAGGGAGCTCGTCTAGCTCCTTGAAGACTGAGGAATCTTCGCCTTCGAATTCGAAAATGGGGCGATCAGATGCTTCGGAAAGGCTCGACTCGCTGTAGGTAGAGGCTGAACGCTCGCTTTGCGCTTCAAGACTTCGCAGGGCATCTCCTCGCTTGACGAATCTCAGCTGACGTTCGACGTCTTCAATAACCTGAACCGCCTCTCGTCCTTTGTGATCACTGCAGAGGAGACCAATGAGGTGCTCGACGGCCTCGAAATAGCTTGGACGTAATTTGACAGCGCGCCTCCAATGGCTCTCAGCTTCACGCTTTTGCTGAAGAGCAAGCATGGTAGCCGCTAAATTCGAAATGGCTTCGACATGGCTACACTGGGTTAGCATTAATTGTATACAGAAAACAGGGCGTGCTTACTCTTTGTCCAAGGTCAAAATATGCTTGTACCAGTCTTGAGCTTTTTGGTAGTCACCTAGCGCGTAAGCCAGACAGCCACCTAGAAGAATACCATCTATCCAAGTCCATTTACTTTCTTCGCAGTGTTTGGTGATGGCCTCTAGGGCAGAAGCAGTGGTCACGCTTGGAGGTACACCGTGTTGGAGGCTCTGGTGAACGCCGGCAACCGATCCAGACATTCGACGTAAGGTCCGCGGTGGTTCGATAGCTGGAGTATGAGGCTGCATAGAATGTTGTAGTGGCATACCTCCTTGCCACGGCTGGCTATTCGGACCAGGACCCCCAACTGACCATGCTGATAACGAACGTGAATGCGGCATTTGCGGTCTCTTGTGCACGAATTCTGATCCAGGTTGAGGTGATGCATAGTGGTTAGGGACTGGACACGATACACGTCGTTCTAGAGACGGCATGCCGCTGACGGAAGGACCAGAAACACTGCCTCCAGGTTGCCGTGGGGGTTTGGGGTAAATGTGAGGCCGCTGATGTGTGCGGCCATGAGGATGTGAATTAGTCTTTCTTGTTGCTTGTAGATGTCTAAGCATGTCTACGTAGACGGCATGGGCCCAAGCAAAGACCTTTTCCCTTGGCTGTTCGCTCGGAGGTAATGCACTAAAGTCATCGAGCGGAATGCTGGGCATGTGCTCAGCGATAGGTGTTGTTTGACCAGAATGTAAAAAGTCTTGAGGGCGTTGAGTAGGTGGCGGAGGGAGAAGCTGATTTTGATAGTCCAATGCAACATTTGCATGGGGCTGCGCATATGGCGAAAACTCCAGTTGCGGCCTTGGGGCGCGGCCGTAGGCGCCATGTGCATAGTCTAATTGAACAGGATTCGGCTGATGATGTGAAAGATTGGGCATGACATTACTGTATGGGTGACCTGCAAAGGGGTTGCTATGTGAATGACTCCAGTTGTGATTAGGGTGATGCAAAAATCGAGGATCGCGCATGGCAGCAGGCCGATAGGGAATGTACGTGCCATCGTGCCAATACGGGCCATATGGCCCTTGATCGTTGGAGACTGTGGGGTTCAGGGGGGTCTGAAATGGAGGCCCCATGGGGCCGCAGAAAGGATTGCCATACATCTGGTAGGGCTCAAGGGGTTGCAACGGAGGTATTTGACTGAGCATCGAATCAATCTGTGGTAAGTGTTGGGCAGAGAGGCCAGAACCCGTTTCAAAGTAACGGCTCGCACTCCATTCCAGCACATCTCTGTGATTCTGGGCATGACCACGATGAAGTGCTGGTGAGCGGAGAGGGAGGTCTTTGTTAATGCGATAGGGCATGCCGGATTCGGCGGTCACAGGAAGCAAAATGTGCTTTGTCGCGTGGGGCTCTCCGTTGGTTTCGACAGATGTGCCATCGTATGCGGCGGCCAGAATACCATTTGGCGTCTTGCGACGCAGCATGTGCTCTGCAGGCTTGGGAGTGCGGCCCGTGTCGGAGGGCGGCGAACCGTACGCACTGTGTCTAGATAGCGGATGGGCGTATTGTTGGGGGATAGAGTGTTGGGCGAGGCTGCGGCCGTCGGGGGTAGGGCCATTGCGGAGGTAGGAGGCGTGTGACGGGGCAGGCGCCATGTTGCTGTAGCCTGGGGTGGAGGGAAGCTGCGACGGCGGCTGCGGGGGGTATGGCCGGACCATGGTCATGGTGGGGGATCCGTTGGCGGGAATCTGGTGGTGGGTGTGTGTGCGTACGTGCGTGGGTGAATGGGTCCTGTCGCGCAGAAGACCGAGATAGGCAGCGAGCAAGAGGGTGTGTACCGGTGGTCACCTTGGAACGAGGGCTTGGAGCCAACTGTGTGGTGACAACCCCACAGCACAGCTTCACCAGGAGCGGCTGGTGCCTATGCCTTCGCGGAATCGTCGCCCGTCTGCTGCGCTTGACATATCTCTGGGGGTGGTGGTGGAGGATTGGACTGCTCAGCACCGGGCGTCGGCGTGCTGGCAGGTTAGCAGCAGAGAGCCCGGCGGGCGTGGATTGCGAGAGAGAGCGAGAGAGGGTCGCTCAAGTGCGGGCCCTCTCTTTGCGATGTGCAGCAACGGCAGAACAGGGCGGGCAGGGGTGGTGTCGGGACGATGGGCGTGTTGGTGCAGTGTGCAGTCTCCAGGACGCGGTCTCTGGGCGTCGTGTCGCGGGAAGGCCGTCGTTGGTCGGGTGGGCTGAGGAGGCAGAGTCAGCGTGTTACGGGCGGGCTGCGACTGGGGGCGCAGCAGCGGTTCCGTCGCGTCGTGTCAGCGAGCTGCACGTCGAGGCGGCAATGGCTGCTTTTTTTACTCTCGGGGCTCACGCTCACGCACACACACTTGCGCTCACGCTCCACGCACCCTCGAGGGCGGATAGGCGGGCGCGCAAGATGACGAGGTGTGGTGCAGCGGAGACGAGGCAGCGGTAGGCCTATCCGCTTTCGTATCCACCCAGTCGTTGGAGAGGTGGCTTGGAGCGATCCCTGCCGGGTGACAGACGGTCTGGGGGATGCCCGCCAGGCGATCGAGCGGGATCGAGGAACGCGCTACGGCGGGCGAGCTGGACGAGCACCGGCGGGAGCAGCACCAGCAAGTGGCGGCGCTGGGCATGGATGTGGATGGCGATGGCGATGGGGGTATGGATATGATATGGATATGGATATGGATGGCAGGATGCAGGCAGGATGCAGGATGGGTGGGAACAGGGCAAGGACTCTGCCAGCTTCTTCTACTCACTACTACTATCAGGGTGTAGGTACATGCCCACATCCATCGACGGACGCTGACACTGACGCATGGAAAACAAAACTTGGCTGTGCTAGCAGACGTGCAGACTGTGACTGCAGACAGCGACATCAACAAGCCAGAGACGGCGCCTTGCAGGGGCCCTCGCAGCTCGTCCATTGACGCGGGTGCCGCAATATCCACCATGGCCCATCCTTTGCATTCACCAGCCCGGCCGCCCTGGCTGCTTGCATATCGCATCCTCCTAGCTGCCTCACTGGCCCGCCCCTCGTCAGCCGTGAACACATTCCCTCGTTCATTCACAGACTATGTACATGCATGCATGCACATACTACTCACACCCACAGACACATGCAACAACAACCCTACCCGCACGCCAAGGGCTCCCGCGTCAGCCGTCATCGTTAATGCAGCCGTTTCATGTGCCATGCAGATCCCCCATAGCGCGACAAGGTACCACCACACCACATCATGCCCATCACAATGACAATAGCTATACACAAACACACACACTCACATACAACACTAAGCTACACAAACACACATAATGGCTATGTTGACCGCGGAAAAGGACCGCTGGAGCCACCCGAAAGGAAAGGCTCCGCGGTGAGTAATGGGTCGCGTTCTTCTTCTTCACACCAAAATAGGCCTATACAGTAAGGGAAGTAAGGGCCAGAGTGTTGGTGAAGTGATAGATCATCACAAAGAGTGCAAGGGTTCCAGGGTGCCCCGGACGGCCTGCCATTCCGTCGCCAATCAAGCCTGGGGTCAAACTCATCAGTCCATTTTTTTTCTCATCAGTCGACATTTGCCAAGTTGCCCCCATCTTGCAACATGGGAATTTGCCTGGAAAGACCGCGCTTTGAGGCACACGCTGTACATGCCGCATATGCCCATGCGACACCGCCTGGTCCATGTTCAATAGAGATGCAGCGGGGGTCACCGCAGGGGCCCTCTCGTTCCTGAAGGCCTATGCCCAGCCGATACGTGCTGGCCCATGCTGGCGATGTTGGTGCTGGTGCCGGTCCTGATACTCGAGAAGGGCGGCACCCTTTACATAGAGGGTTGCGCCGTGGCTCCAAGCGCGTTCCTCGAGGCATGTGCGGCCGCGCACCAGACCCTGCCAAAGGGATGCTGAGTGCACAGCATTCGACAACGATTGACCTAGTCGGATTCGTGAAACAATAAAGCACCTGTCATGATGCAGATAGGGGATCCTGGGAGTATGTGGAAACAAAGTGGTAGTTGTTGTGAACAGGTGAGGTGGAAGGAAAAAGCTTTTAGTAGCTCGCAGAGAATTTCATGTACCCAAGCGTCGCTTAGTCACCCCGCCCGGACCTACCTTCCGCCGGCCTGGGGTTTGATGTAATGTGGCATCACGAAAGTCCACCGTGTCAACCGCCGAACGCTTGGTTTTTCCAGAGTCCTCCATCACCAACGTGGTTTTCCTCCTGCCTTGCTCGCTCAGGTCATCTCTCTAGCCCGCGGTTCAAACTCTCTGCTCTCACCATGGCCGAACAAGAACAACCCCCGCCAGAGTATGAGACCCATCAGGGCCCGCCACCACCGGGCTCGATTGCCATTCCGATACCCCTCGGGCCCAACGGCGAAAAGCCCACCCCCGAGCAAATCCAGCAAATCCAGATGCAAATTGCCGCCGAGGCCCAAAGGCATGGAATCTCGATTCAGGAATATGTTCAGCGAATGCGACAGCAAGCCATGGCTCAGCAACAAATGCAGATGCAGGCGCAGATGGAGGCCCAGCAGCGCGCGCAACAACAGCAGCAGCAACAGCAGCCCATCCAGCCAGGCCCACCCAAGCCAGAAGCCATTGCTCTTGCAAACTGGCTCAAGTCGCAGGACTTGAAACCTAGGACCGTCGTGCACGACGAAAAGAGAAAGGACATGTTCAGAGGTGAGGATGCGACTATATATATTTGCCATGTGAATACGCAATTAACAAGTAAATAATAGTCAAGCGAGCGATCCGCGCCATCCAGTCACCCGCATACCAAAAGGCGCGGGCTAAGAACCCTCTCCTCCCAGAAGTCTACGACCGTGTTACTGCAGAAAACTGTTTCAAGCTGCTGCCTCTTTCTCTGCTTGCGCTCCGGGTATCCAAGGCCGACGAGGACGAACACGAGGGCCACAACCACGCCAAGCCCAAGCGCATCAAGGGTCTGTGGACGGTCAAGATTGAGCAGCACCAAGACGCAAATGACGACAGCTACTACATTTGGCTGTACGAGGGATCGCAATGGAAGCAGAAGCTGTACGCTCTGGGCGCCTTGGTGGCTGTGATTGCCATTGTGCTGTTCCCACTTTGGCCGCTGATGCTGCGCCAAGGTGTGTGGTACCTGAGTATGGGCATGCTTGGCTTGATAGGTCTCTTCTTCGTCATGGCCATTGTCCGTCTGATTCTCTTCATCATCACGATATTTGTTGCACCCCCTGGTCTCTGGCTATACCCAAATCTCTTCGAAGACGTCGGTTTCTTCGACTCGTTCCGGCCTGTGTGGGCATGGCAAGAGGTATGTGAAATACTGTCCACTTTCTGTTTGGTTGCAAACTGAACTAACACAATTTTTACAGACTCCCGAGGATATCAAGGCAAAGAAGGCAGCGAAAAAGGAAAAGAAAGCCGCTAAACTGGCTGCCAAAGCTGCGGGTATCAAGGGCAAGAAACACGGTCATGATCATTCGAGGACAACGACTCCTGTGCCGCCAAATGCTGCTCCTTTTGCTGCTCCTCCTGCGCCTGCACCTGCACCCGCACCCGCGTCTGCACCTGTGGATCACGCACCACAAGCTACTGGGGCCGACACGACAGCAGATGGCGGGGCAACTCAGCGGCCACCACGGGCGACTGTAGAGGAGGTTGAGGAGGAGTAGTAGTGTAGTCTAGGCCACGTTTGTTTGTTTGTTTGTTTATCTGTTTAGCTTGCACTAGGTAGTAGTAGTAGAAAGCGCGAGAGGTAGAGACGCGGGGGGAAATGACGATACTATGCATGGGTCAGCAGGCGAAAATTTTGGCGTTTTTTTTGTTTTACTTTCAAACAATGGTCTGTGTTTCTTGAGACGAAGGAAAGTGACGCGTGTGGGATACCGAGGCAGCAGGAGAAAGAGATAGAGAGAGCGAGAAACTATCTGCAATCGTACTCCTCTTTTTTTTTCGGTATTCCAAACTTGCTTCAAATTTTCATCTCACTGTCTATCTTATCTTATTCATTCTACTTCCCACCTCTCTCTCATATATATTGCCGTCCAAAAAGAAAGAAAGAGAGACACATATTTTTCCGCAAAAAAACTTGACCAATCGCCCTTAATCTCTTATCCAGCCATCCTTATAATTAATTCCCTTAATTAGTTCCATCTTAATCTTGCGCAATCTAACCTTTTTTTTCTTCCTTTTCCCTTCTTTTCCCCCACGCGCGCGTGCATGCGCGCCATTTTCTTTCTTGTCTTTTTTTTGAAACTTTGATTTTGCTATCAAGGGTCTTTATTTTGCGTCGGCAGCAGTGAGCGGACACCATGGTGGTCCATGCTGGCTACTAGTGTCCAAGCTTCTGGTTGCGTGTTTTATTTTATTTTTTTTCCTTTCCCTTGAAACAACGATTGAACTAGGTTTGCGAGCAAGGGAAAGAGAGAGAAGGAGGGGCTGGGGGGAAAGGGTAATAGTGTTTATTTCGGAGTTCTACATTAAGGTGTCCGACGGGTAAGGGTCCAGTTTGTGGCGCACGGGGGGAAGAATAGGGTTGTGTTTGTGTTTGTGTTTGCGATAGTTTAGACGTTGGATGTGTGTGTGTGTGTGTACACAGTAAGAAGGGCAAGTCGTGTTGGGACTAGTTCGTTGTTTTGCGTAATTGCAGGCTCTGGGGTGGGCTTACTAGAGCGTGAGTTGCGTAGTTATTGGGAGGGGCTTTTATGGAGAAGAAGAAATTAAAATGGTTCATTATAGTTGTATATGTTTGTAAGTAGTAGTTTCGAACAGGTGGCAGGAGCGCGGGCAGACAAGGGTATCGGGTCTTTAAGTCAGAATACCCATGACGTACTTGCTCCTGTCATGTAATTGCGCCCTATATCTCTGATTTCTTCCTCATACATGCACATGCATCCAAGGCATAGATGCCATGATTATCGTCTTTGTTTTCTGGTCCTTGCCAGGTCGTTGCTCGTCAATGTGATGAGCAAACAATTAATTCGAGACCAAAATTACAGTCATCCTGGACCCACACATGGGCAAACCAAAATAGTCAATTAAAGTGATTAATTCAGCCATAAGCCATTAGTAGCACTTCAAATTACCGAAAAAAGAACGATTGCTAGGAGTCGCTGTTTTTTTCTCTCTCAAAACCAAATCAACGCCATTACCATGCAACCGCCGCCGCCGCCGTCATTATCGTGTCATGAGAGGAGAAGCTCAGCCCGACGCCAGTAGAAAAAGTATACAGCAAAAAAGACCAAAATTTACTCTGCAGCAGCAGAAGGCTGGGCATCCTGGGCGACATCCTCGCCGTCATTGGCCTGGCGATTAGGGGTGGGTGCAAGACTAGAGTGGACAGAGGGCGAGTGGGTAATCTGGCTGGTAGGATTTTGTTCTGCTAGCTGGCGCTCTACAAAAGATATGGTCAGTGCTAGTTTTGTAGTACAAGCAGATGAGCACTCACCTAGTTCTCGTATGCGTTGCTTGAGCATCTGGTTCTCGCGAGTCAGGTTCTGGGTCTCTGCCTGGTAAAAAGCACTTTCATCTCTAGTGGCTACAGGGCTGGGAAGCATGTCGTGGGGGTCGTAGGAGCCGGCTTGGCCGGATATGGGCCGCAGGGCGGGAGAGCCCGCATGACTGCTGTGGCGCGAGCGGTCTGCAAACGACGACTGGCGGCTGATAGAACCCAGGCCAAAAGGCGAGCGGGAGCGGGGCTGGGCAGCCGAGGGCAGCGGCGACATGTGCTGCGAGGCGGGGATGGACATGGAGCGCTCCGAGGTCGGGGTGCCGTCGTCCACGACAGCAGAGGCGGACGAGGGGTGCTGGCTGGCCTGGAGGCTGTTTATCTGGGCTTGCTGGGCGCGGATCATGTTGAGGAGGCGGTTGACCTGGCCCTCCTGCTCAGCCTCGAGCTCCTGGTGCAGCTCGCCCAGGCTGGGGGCGCGCTCGTGGTGGGGGCTGTGTGGCCAGGTGCCGGTGCCTCTAGCACGGGCTGAAGGGCTCTGCTGCATCTCGCCGGGGGCAGGTAGGGCGGGGTCGTTGAGGTTGAGGTTCATGCGGATGCTGGAGCGGCGACGGGCACGCTCTGCATCCCTCCGAATGTCACCTGACGAAGGCGAGCGCGAGTCCTGGTTGTGCATGCCGGCATTCAAGGCAGCCGTGGCGGCGAGCGAGTGAGGAGAGCGTGAGCTGGAGGGCGATTGGGTGCGAGGCGAGGGCGAGGCGTGGGGAGGGGGCGAGATGGTGTTGACGTCGGGCATGGCGGGGACCGGATGGGATGGGGTGAGGTGGGGTGAGATGCAGGCGTGCGTATGGCTTTGACTTGTAGGCGTAGTCGCAGTCGCAGTCGCAGTCGTAGATGTGAGGTGGATGAGAAGATTGATGGATGCAGATGTACTTACTGCTGTAGTCGCGGTAGTCAGCGGGCAGTCAGTCCGTCAGTCAGCGTCAGCGTCACCAGACAGCTGTGGTGGGGTGACTGCAACTGGCAAAGCACAGCTATGGCGGGGCAAGTCGGACGGCGGCGCTACTGCAGGAACACCAAAGTCCGCCAGCCCTGCCCTGCCCTGCCCTGCCCTGCCGTTCCCTCCCCCCTGCCCCCCCTCTCCCGCTTTCTTATACCACTCCCACCATCACGGACGGCACTTGTCATCCGCCATCATCATCTCCCCCATCGCCATCGCCATCGCCATCGCCATCGCCGTCAGATCAGCNCAGGAACACCAAAGTCCGCCAGCCCTGCCCTGCCCTGCCCTGCCCTGCCGTTCCCTCCCCCCTGCCCCCCCTCTCCCGCTTTCTTACCTCTACCACTCCCACCATCACGGACGGCACTTGTCATCCGCCATCATCATCTCCCCCATCGCCATCGCCATCGCCATCGCCATCGCCGTCAGATCAGCCCTCGTCCCCGTCCGTCCGCCTCACCTTCATCATCCCCACGCCAGTCGTCATCGCGACGACATGTCACTAACGGGAATATGATTTGCAGCCATGCTACCTGCTTGCGCAAGCTAACTTGGCCTTCCCCGTGCACCCGCACCGCACCAAACTCTACTCATGCACCTCGCTGCCTGTGGCACACGCTGAGACACCAGGCCAAACATTGTGCCCACGCCCCTGGTGGCCTGCTACTCTCGCTGCCACTACGACTGCATTTTCCTTTTGACCTCGCCGTCGCACCCTGACAGTGTTTGTAACGGACGTGCCACACTGGCCGTAAAAACAACTTCACCGCCCAAACACGATCCAATATCTCCCCATGCCCCAGTATTGCCTGGCGTCGGCTGCTACGGCCACATTGCCGCTCCCTGCCCGGCCTTGTCCTGTGCCTGCAGAGTTTCGCTAATAATACTTTTTGCTGCGACCCTGTCGTTTGCACCCCGCCCCGAGAACAGCCCAGGTGGTGGATTCTGCTACAAACTACTCTGTCTGTCCTCGTCATCATTGTCGTCTCCGCTGTTGCAAGGCCTTACCTGGACTCGCTGCCAAAACGCGTCGCGGCGCACTCACTTACACACCCTAAACCCCCCCCCCCCATTTACATCGGCGCGCTTCGCCCGCGTGCACAGCCAAATGCTCGTGTTGGCTGGGCCAGCGCACTGTCAAAAGACGTTGTGCCGGCCCTCCCCCGGCTAGCCTGCTTGCAGCGCGCCAAAATAGCCCTGGCCTCGATTAGCGCATGCCGTCGCCATCTCTCCCTTCCCAACTTTGTCTTCGAGCTGGCCGGATAGGGGCCACATTCCACCCCCTGCGTCTTCACATCACACAGGGAACTGCTCCCCTGGCGCACTACCATGATTACCCATCCTTCATCTGCGGCAACTAACACTCGCCACCACTCTTCTCCTCCTCCGCGACTCTCGTCACCAAAGCCGACTCGTGTCGTCGTTTCACTTTGGTCAGCTTTCTGGTCCTGTTCACATATCTGCCGCCCAGCGCCGTCGTCTTGTTCATGGGCTCATGTCCCGTCCGCTCGTTTGATCTTCGCTTCTCCTGGTGCTATACTACCACCACCTATATCCCGCTCCTTGTTCCTTTCCGCTGAATCTCCCCACATTGCTTGATCCCCAATTCGGCTCTTTCGATATCCTCGACTTCCCAATCGCCATTGTCACACACACACTCTCTCTCTCTCTCACACGGACCATATTTGACCAACGTCTGCATCCCGGCCGTCCCTTCCGAAAGCCCTTGACCCCCGAGAGACCGGCCTTCCCTGTCGCTATCCATATCGACAGATTCGACTGTCCCGTGCCGCAACCAATCTGCCACGCTTACTGCCCACTTGGCTTGTCCCTTCCAAATCATCTACTCGCCAGGACTCACATTTATCCTCCAGTCGCTCTCTCACATTCCCACACTGCCACCGTGCAGTCACAGAACATTCACAATGGCCGACCTTTCGGCACGGCCACCCATGTCCAGATGGCGCCTTACCCGCTCTACAGCAAACTTGCGAGAATCAGCACGCTCACCCTCGGTAGTATCCAAAGCACCCGTACCCGCTCCGCCAAAAACGCTCGAGCGTGTATCTTCCAGAATGTCCTTGTTCAATCTATTCAGCAGGCCAAAGGTAGAAAAGGCCCGCGGTCACACAGAGGTTGGTCTCGCAGTGCCAATGCGGCCACAAACGCCGCCAAAGCCGACTGCTCCCATGTCCGTACCCAAGTCTTCACTGCGACAAAACCCTTCGCCCCCAGCTCAGCAGACAATACGCGCCCGAGCAAGCCAAAGATTCCGGCCTACATCTATGCGCTCCACTGTATCATACAACGAGTTTGGTGATTGGGAACCCCCGCCACTCTTCCAGGCTTTCCCCCAATCTATCAAGCATGCTACTGTACAAGCCTGTGTCTTTGCTCCAGAGGTCCTGATGCGGACACAGAGCCAAAGACGGCAAGCAGAGTCTCTACTCGAGAGAATCGACCATGAGCGCGAACTATCCACCATTACTGAGAATAGTACAGAGGCCAAGAAGCTGGAGAAGAATCACAAACGCCTCATATCCCACTCGGTGCTTCACCCACCTACACCAGAGCTTGTCAATAAAATTTATGTCCTGGTCACTGGCGGGTATATCCTGCAATATGCTGGTGACGGTCCCTTTGATAGGGTACCGGAAAAGGTACTCAAGCTCGGCAAGGAGTCTGCGGCTTTTGCCTGTGATCTCATACCAGGCAAACACTGGGTGCTTCAGATATCCAGCCATGCTAGCGGTGATGGCGCACTCGAAGTTGGCCCAAAGAGCTCGATCCTTGCACGTCTGCGGACACAACATCTTAACACACGCAGGTCTGTAACGAGCTTTCTCTTGGTTCTTGAGAGCGCCGAAGAGATGGACGAATGGATGACGAGTGTGCGAAGAGAGATTGATAACCTTGGTGGTACAAGAACAAGGGATGACCCTGCCCGAGCTTCTTGCTCTACCGATGGCGGCTCAGTAAGCAAAGAGTCTGCAGAAATTGCGAACCATCGGTTCAGAGTCAGTCGAGACGCGTACAACATGAGCAAGGTTGTACCAATCGAACCACGCCTTTCAGCGTCGCCAAAGATCATCACTTCAGACTGGGAAACAAATCCTGAACAGATCAAACGTAGTCTTGACTCATCTAGCGGACACTCTCATCGACAAAGCAGCCGTCTCTCCGTCGAGACGTCATCAGCCACCTCGACACCGATATCTCAGCACCAGATGCAACTCGAACAATTGTGCAGCCGCTCACGGTACTCCTTCATGTCGTCATCGACATCTTTTTCTGGCGCCGGGACTCGGAACACGTCGCGCGAATCATCACCCGCGCCACAATCACCTCTGATGGAAGAGTGTGGTGCAGCTGGCGACAACGAGCCTCTCCGAAGTGCCATGTCCCTACGATCCTTCCAAATGAATCCAAACAATTCAATGTCATCCCGACGTAGATCCATGCAGCCACTGCCGACAACTGACGAGAATCTTCTGCAGTCAGCCGAAGCATTGTCTAAAAGCATGCGTCATTCTCTCTACAGTCCTGCATCACCCACATTTCCCGGGCTTGAAACCCCTTCCGCCCCAGGCCTAATTGCATCAGGTAGCCAAGCACCAAGTTTGGATCAACCTCAAGCAATTGAAATCGGCTTGGCATACTCATCGCCCCCAGAGCCCAAGAACGATATCCCAGACCAGTCCGAGGAAGAAGACAGCCTCCCCACTCGCGAGGATAGCCCAGTGAGGTTCAATGCTCATGTATACAGCTCGCCACCTAGGAGGGACATCATCTCGCCTCCTCCCAAAGAGCCTGCGCCACTTCCCCCACCACCTGCTCGACGCCAGTCCACCATGGGTAACACGACAACAACAGGCATGTCAAACCCAGCACCCTACCTTGCTTCTACCAGCAAAGTCAGCGGGACAAGGCGTCGAACTTCAGGATCACCAAAGCCCTTTCTGCGACCTATTCCAGTCCGCCCTCAAGCCCAACATATCGATTCTGCCAGACGCCGAGCTAGCCAGACACCCTCTCCTACGCCTTCCATTTCTCCCTTGATCACAAATCGATCTGTGACTGCGCCAATAAGGCCAGCTTCAGCAGCGTCCAATATGACAACATCCCCTAGCCTTCATGGCCTTAATTCAGCACAGTCTAACCCATTGCGTCGGCCACCCTCAGTTCAGATCCGTTCTGATCGGGCACCTTTCTTATCATCCCGCCCACTGCGCCTCATCTCTTCTACACCGTCTTTTGTTCCCGGCCAAAGAATGTCAATCCAAACAGCCCCTACAACAACCAACGTTCAAGCATTTCCTCATATCGAGGCGCTGAGGCAACGAACGCTAGCCCAGCAAACCAGCCAAAAGACCATTGTACCAAAGCATAGTTTAGGTCCAATTGGCCTGCCGCCACCCGCGCCGCCACCAAACATGCCTCTTCCTCCACCTCCTCGCAACATCACATCGCCTACTCCGCCGCCCAGCATACCACTTCCTCCTCCTCCTCCACCACCACCACCACCACCACCAACCGTGGATCTTCCAGCCATGCCTCTCAACATGCCGCTTTCTCCGCTCGTGGGTCTTCCAGCACCACCACCCACTGCACCACTACCCCCTACACCACCCGAGGTTGCACTTCGGGCCTCTATCGTCTGATTATCATCACAAAAAAAGATGTCTTATACGAACATCGTGTACACCGTGAAGTCGGCGTTTCGAATCGGTCGTCGTTATCATCCTGTTGAGATTTGGGCCGTCTCTTCTTTCCTCGCCGCGGCTATGACGCTTTTACGCCACTGTTACTTTGATGCTTTTTTGTTTTCAAACTATTGATCCTGGAGGAGAAATTGTCGTATTTCTGTTTTCTGCGCTATACCAGCCCGCAAGGCCTCTCCGTCTCTCCTTTCATTTCTTTTCCTTATTTACATGTTCTCTTCGTGTATCTTCTTTTTTCTCTCGCTTGATTGCGTCATTTGCATGCTGTACTACGCACGCACGTCTTGATGGGTTGTTCTTTTAAGCTTGGTACCGGATATGGCCCTTTTTTGATGGACCAGGGTCCGCAAGGGTCTTCCGTGTAGCTGGGTCTATTGCGTTTGTTCTTCAAGCAAGCCTTGTAATGATTTTGTGGAGTTTGATTGGTTGTCCTGGTACGGGAGGGGATACGGAGATCAAAAGATAATTTTTGGGTTGTAGAGTTTAGACTAGGTTTTCCCACGTTGATTCGTGCTCATGCATTCGGCCCAGGCCTCTGATGCACTTGGGGAGAGTTGTTGATTAATTCTATCATCTTCTCCTTTTTCACTCGCATGGTCCAAATCTTTATATGTTCTTGAAATCCGATTGCCTTTACACACGTCAGCATTCACCCTTCCCCCTTTCCCTTTCATATCAACAACTTACAGGCAAAAGCTCCTCCCAGATCGCTCCTTACCACCCACTCGCTTTATCTTCTCACATTTGTCTCCATTCGTCCATCGCGCGCAACCGCAGTATTTCCACTTGCCCGCAAACTGCAAAGCCTTTGGCATTTCCTTCTCCTTCTTGTTCTTCTTCTTCTTCTGCGCGGTAGCGTCGACATTCGCATCCGCAGCTACATTCGTGTCCTTTGCCTTTGACGCTGCGCGCGCAGAGATGGCAGCCCATTCAGGGTAGAAGACGTCGTCGTCGGTTATGCCTTGCCACCATAGCGAGGGATCCTTGGGGCGCTTGAGGGGCTCGTCGACGGGTTCGGTGGGCACGCCTTTGCCGTATTTGCCGGCGGGGCGGGGAGGGTAGGATTCCCCTGCGAGAGCGAGGGTGGGGAGGAGGGCCAAGAGGCTGAGGAGGAAGTAGAGGGATTTCATTTTTTTTGGGTTGGTTTCGTTGGTCTCTCTGTCTCTCTCTCTCTCTCTTTTTTTCGAGGGGGGATTCGGGGGAGTCTATATGGGAGGGAGGTTTGAAGCGAAGTGGGTATTGTGAGTGGGCGGAGGGAGAACCTTGGTACAGATTTTGGGCATGTACAGAAACATGGGGTGGGATTTCTTACTTGACAGTTTTTTCTTCTTCTCACTCTGGAGTTTGGGTTTTTGGACCCTGAACCAGATTGGGCTATGTAAAGAAGATAATATTGGGAATTGGGAACAGCCAGTTATGAACGTTTGATTTCAAAGCTGTGGTATCAGAGGGACGTGGATGATACCAGAAGAATTGTGATAGGAAGCGAAATTGGAGTTTGAAATTGGCCTAGACCTTGCTTGTCCCACGTGTAGGCAGTAAGTATCGCACATGTGCCATGGATCCAATACATCCGAAATCAGTCGCGATTGTATATTGATGGGATACACTGAGTGGAAAGAATAATGTTTACATTCAAAGACATGGGGAACTGGTGACTTGACTATTAAATCCCAACAGCTCTTTTACGCAAACCAGCTAGCCACTAGGTGACGTACAAAAATCATCTCCGGTACCAAACCTCTCTGACACTAAACTGATAGGTGATGTATTACTGAGGCGGAAAATTGAACCCGAGAACCCCTTTAATACTACCAGATGCTATAATGGCTGAATGAAATCTCAATCGATAAACGTTTCCCAGTCCATTTCGCTCACCTCGTCGTCTGAATGTACCGCCCTACGGCCACCGGTCTCGATGGATTGCCTTACTCGGTACCTCCCCTCACCACTACTGTCACTGGATCCACTACTCCTACCATAACCTTGACGACTGCTTTCGCTCATGGGCAGCTCCATCTCCTGCGCTAATTCTCGTGCCTTCCTATCTGCATAAGCGTGTGCGCTCTCCGCCTCGAGTTCGACTAGTTCCGGTTTTCTTGGTCGCTGCTTCTTCTTCCCCGGTGCATCTGTGTAGTCGGAGCTAGAGTCTTCGCGTTCTACAGTATCGTCGTGTAGAACAGGTGGGATTACCAGAGGCATTTGGTTTGCCTCAAAGTCTTCAGGTTTTGGTAGTGATTCAAGTTCTTCCCATTCTGCGCGGTACTTTGTGAATGATCGCCAGTCGTCGGGCTGTGTGATGACTCGCTCATCTTCATCGTCGTCTTCATCGCTGACTGGATCGATCTGGTTGAGGTACTTGGACTTGTCTGGGTCGTGACCGAGCATGATCCACATCTCCAACTCATCTATTTGGGCGATCTTTCGGTCATGCTGCTTCAAGCTCAGTGTTGGCGGCTTCGGTGTTTGACCATCTCCTGTCATGTACCGGCCAGTTGTATCTCGGGACTGCTGTGTGGACTGCGATGGTTGCGTAGTTTCGTCCATTGACGACTCATCCCAGTCAGATAGCGCGAGCCGGTCTATAGGAAGAGGCGTTGCCTTTCGTGATGCTCGTAACCGGGCTTCAGCCTGATCATCTGAAGACTCCACATCCGTTGTCAGAGTGCTGGCAATGGGCTCCTCTGGTCGCATGATGCGTTCAAACTCATCCCAAGGCACTTCTTTCTTGATTTTTTTGCGACCGTTCCGAGATAGCTGCTGATCGTAGACTCTTAGTGCACACCGCCGCGCAACACCTCTCCATCTTTCTTGGCTGTTTCTAGGCATACCCGCAAGGTCGATGGCGGTACGCACGTCCCTTTTCCTTACTGTAGGAAGTGCACCATGTGTAGTTCTCTTACTCCGTGACCGTAAACGAGACATTGATTGTATCATAGCCAGTCGTACAAGTCGTGTGGTTACTGATACGACGAGGTTGTGAAAGTCACCAAATGCAGTACGATAGATGGACGGCTCTTGGGCAATGTCTGATGTATATTGCGACCAGTGCGACCAAGGAGAAGGTATCGTTGGCGAGCGATTCATGAAGACATCTCTTGACAGCTTCAGCATGTTTTGTGGGTGTAACAGTGATCCTTCTGGCAGTGACTCTAGAATTGCGGCTGTAGTTGGTGCATGATCTAGTTTACCTGGTTTTCCGTCTTGTTTGGGCCCCTCAGAATTGACGGGTTGATCGGCCTTAGTAGATGACTGAGGATACACGCATTGGGCCATTTTCCGTCGCCTGCAGTTACTGCATGGAAGCTCTCGGTCGCACTTTTGCTTAAACTTCTTGCACGAAAGACATGCTCTGCACAAGTTAGTACTGTCTTCTTAGACACAAACACACATACGTACCCTACAATGACCCTCCCCCCTCTACGAGGAGGTGCTGGCTCGTCTACCTCGCCATCGATAGCGTTCTCAATCGCATCAGCGACGGCGGAAGTGATCAGCCAGTAGTCGCCATGCTGTTTTTGCTCTTGTCGAGCCTCCCACTTCTCCTGGTACCACGCCAGTGCATCTGCTACAAGTTCTACTTGGGCGTCGCACTCGTTGCCAATCTCAACGGCAGCCGGGATGTCGCGAAAAGTCAGACCAGCATCGCCCTGCTTGACTGCGGCGCCATGGAGCAGCAAGAGCAGTTCGCGCACCTCTGGTATGCTTTTGCCGACTGCATCTGCTATGCCTGGGACATTGTCTCTTCCCAGTCGCTGTAGAGCCGAGTAAAAGGTAGCTTGCTCGGCTGTGGACCACAATGAAGAACCAATTTGCCAGGAGTAATAAGCATAGGGCATGTGGCTACTGTCGAAGCGAGTGGCGGCTTCGTGAACAACTCCATTGAAGAGAAGGCGGTATCGGTCACAGTATTTTCCTTCGAGGTGATATTTTCGGGGACGTGCCAATCTCTCTGCATCTGTTCGGCGACGTTTGGACGACCGCGAAGGTTCATCAGTCCAATCGGACTCAGCTTGCATGGCGGGCGAGACCCGGGCAGCCGTCGCCCAGTACACCTGTATTGACCGGAAAAACCGCAGCAAGTGACAGTGCGTACATGCAGCTAGGTGGTGAAAGTAGTTGTGGTGGAGTGGGTAGCAAAAGAAGAGAGGCTTCTTCCAATATCACGTGATAGACACTTTGCCCTGATGAGTGAGGCTGCTGGCAGATGCTTCGCAGGCACTAGAACAGTTCAGGACAATGCCATGCCCGGATGTGGCTTGCTCTCGGCTATCCTACTACCATTGCTTTTGCTATTCGTCTGTAATTATAGAAATATTCCTGCCGGGGGTGGTTGGGGGAGATATTTCAGGTGGGGCTCTGCCGCGGCCGACTTTGCCTGTACTGCGTCATGCGTCGTGACTTGGCGACAGTTTCGCTCCCCCTCGACGCGTCTTCATGTTCCGCCATGCGCTGAGACTGTGCACTCGGCCAGGCTACCGACCTGTCTGGGTGGTAGGAAGAAATGCTTCCCGGCTGGCCAGAACCAGGAAAAAAGCTGCCGTGCCAGCTGTGCCCTCATCATCGGCATCCTCGCCACCATCACCGCCTTCACCTCCACCTCCGCCTCCACCCGCAGTTGTCCTACGCGAATACCAAGAAGAATGTATCCAAGCTGTCCTGTCGTACCTCGAGCGCGGACACAAGCGCTTAGGTGTATCATTGGCAACAGGTTCTGGCAAAACCGTCATCTTCACCCACCTAATCGACCGCGTCCCCGCCTGTGGCAGTGCGACCCAAACACTCATCCTCGCCCATCGCCGTGAGCTCGTTGAGCAGGCCGCGCGCCATTGCGCCCGCGCATATCCCACCAAGCATGTAGACATTGAAATGGGCTCCCATCAAGCCTCGGGTGCCGCCGACATCACAGTTGCCTCGATACAAAGCATCACATCAGGCGACCGCCTTCACAAGTTCGATCCCGCACGCTACAAACTCGTCTTAGTCGACGAGGCCCACCACATTGTCAGCTCGACCTATCTTCAGGTCCTTAAGCACTTTGGTCTGCGCCATGCCACAGATTGGACCAAGACCACCACTCCTGCTCTCGTTGGCGTGTCGGCCACCTTGTCCCGCTTCGATGGCAGGAGATTGGGCGCTGCTATTGATCACATCGTCTACCACCGGTAAGTCTCGATATGGGATGAGTGGTAAGGGACTGAGCTAACCTAAGACAGTGACTATGTAGACATGATCGAGGAGAATTGGCTCTCTGATGTAATCTTCACAACCGTCGAGATCAAGGCCGACCTGACCAAAGTGAGCACAGGATCCAATGGCGATTTTCAGGCTGGGGCTCTTTCCAAAGTCATTAACACCGACGAGACGAATAATCTCGTACTCAAAACATGGATCGCAAAGGCAAAGGATCGGCACTCGACACTCATCTTTTGCGTTGACCTCAGCCACGTCACCAATCTCACAAACATGTTCCGCCAGGCTGGAATTGATGCGCAGTTCGTTACTGGAGATACGCCACCCAAGGTCCGGAGCGCAAGGATTGACGCATTTCGCAACAAAGAATTCCCTGTATTGCTCAACTGCGGTGTATTCACTGAAGGCACAGACATTCCCAACATCGATTGTGTGCTATTGGCCCGGCCAACCAAGTCTCGTAATCTCTTGGTTCAGATGATCGGACGCGGCATGCGTCTATATGACGGGAAAGACAATTGCCATGTCATTGACATGGTCGCCGCTCTAAGTACTGGAGTCGTTTCGACCCCTACCTTGTTTGGTCTGGACCCTGCAGAAATCGTGGACAAGGCAGACACAAAGACTTTGGCAAAGATCAAGGAAAAGAGGGAAGAAGAGAAGCAAAGAGAAGAAGAGGCTTCCCTGTCAAAACAACCGACTGTCGCCAAAAAGCTGCCTGGCAGCATCTCTTTCACCGACTACGACTCTGTACATGATCTCATAGCGGACACTTCTAGCGATAAATACATACGCAGCATTAGCCCAAATGCGTGGGTGGGTGTAGGCGAGGGCAGGTACGTTCTCTCCGGCAACACGGGAAATTATCTCGTCCTCGAGCCCTCGGATACCGCAGATGGTTTCTTCAGAGCAAAGTACTATTGGAAGATTCCTATCGAAAAGCAGACGAAAAGCCCATATGGTACACCACGCGTTATTGCCGAAGGCGAGTCTTTTTCTCATGTCGTCCATGCAGCTGATACATATGCGGCGGAGGTGTTCCAGTACATATGGATCAATAAGAATCATGCATGGCGAAGAAGCTGCGCTTCCAAGGCACAAATCGACTTTATCAACAAGTCTCGGCCTGAAGAAGACCACCTGAAGCCAAGCGACCTCACAAAAGGCAAGGCAGCCGATATGATTACACGCCTCAAACACGGTATCCGTGGTCGGTATGATAAAGCCAACGTGAAGCAAAGATCGGAGCAGCGCATCAAGGCTCGCGCGGAGACATTGCAACAACGACTCCAGGGGCATGTACAAGTTGGGCCCTTAGGACAAGGCCAAACACTAAATGAGAAGCTTCTTGGATGAACTGGAAGTATATTTTATGTTTGCAAGGTCATGGGCGGCCGATCGCTTGTGGCTAGGGCCGCCAGGCGCACTGTGTACTTGTAAGTACACTACCCCGCGGAGAAGCGCGCACTGTTTCCACCAGCCCATCAGTACAGCCGGTTTCCTTACAGCTATGTACACCTACAGTGAACCCTAGCAAGTTCGCTCGGTCTGATATTTTCCCCGGACTCCCTCAAAGATCGGATGGGCTCTACTTTGCAAGATTCGGTGTGGTAAAAAGTAAACATTAATCCCATGATTGCGCGGGCGCTCCGATTGGCCATACAACTGTAGAGGTTGGAAGACTGGTATCGTTACCAATGCTTTTGCTTCGCGCGATTCCATCCAACCCGCATAAGAAATGGTGGTCTCAGGCTGAGCCGGTGCACCGAACATGGCTTGAATCGCGCTATACTGCGGCGTCTACGGGATTGTGGTGACGCGAGAGAAAGTATGCTCGGATGGTGCATCTCCGCTGAAAGATCTTCAACCCAATGTTTCCATGATAGCCCCCACACTTTATCCACTTTGTGCGGTCCGGCCAGGAACATCGTCTAGTTGCCCAGAATTCGCTCACTGTTCGCCACGCCGTATTGGGCGCTAGTCCCCTTCCAGCGTCAAAGATAAGGCCGCATATCAAAACTCTGTAGTAATTCGGTATGGCCAGAGCCTAGTCCGCCATGACGGTCTAGGCGATGACGACATACAGGGTTTGACGTCTTCTCCACAGAATGAAGTTGGGTTTCCGCGGTATTCCTATGTAAGCTTCTGACGTTGGTGGAAAGATCATCTTTGTTACTTACTGGAGGGCCGCTCGATTTGCACCCCGGAAGCACTATAGCATCTAGCTGAAAGCCAATAATTCCAGGAGTTCAACTTCTCGCCACTACCTCTAAATACTATCACTCCACTCCGCTTTTGTGCCTGATTGTTTTTTCTCCTTCTTGCTTGGTCTTTATTCTACATTTGTACATAGCCAAGCACAGTACCCGTCTGTCGGCACCAATTTAAGTTTAGGTACCGCACGCTGCATCTGCACGATGAGCATAGTCACCCAAAAACAGGCGGCAGTCCCTATGTCGTTTCTTCATGAACGCCAGTCACAGCCTCACGCAGGCTCCACATCAAAACAACTACCTCCATCACCACCAGAAACAGTCGATGGCAACGATATCGAATCCACTGCCTCGACATCAACACAAGAAGACTTTCCACTCCCACCACCAGCAAATACTCCACCTCAAGTCCTAGAGCTTGACAAATCCACTCCAGATGCGCATGTCCCGCGAGATCCGAGGTTGATTCGGCTGACGGGTGTGCATCCGTTCAATGTCGAAGCACCGTTGACTGATTTGTTCAACGAGGGCTTTCTTACTAGCCCCGAGCTTTTTTACGTTAGAAACCATGGAGCAGTACCGGAAGTTCAAGATGACGAATGCTTGGACTGGGAGTTCTCAGTAGAGGGGTGAGTTAGTGTTGATTCCGACGCAGTATTTTGATATTGAGACCCTTGTAGCATGGTTGAAAACCCCCTCAAGATTACTCTACGACAACTACTGGAAGAGTACGAGAATGTGACATATCCTATTACATTGGTCTGTGCTGGCAACAGACGAAAAGAACAAAATGTTGTGAGAAAGAGCAAGGGCTTCTCGTGGGGTCCAGCTGGAGTTTCCACTGCACTCTTCACTGGTGTGGTGATGAAGGACATTATTGAACGAGCGAAGCCACTACGGAAGGCCAAGTACGTTTGCATGGAGGGAGCTGACAAGCTTGTAAGTGGTAGTACTTCGATGCATATGCTCAATACTAACAATCCACATAGCCTAATGGGTACTACGGTACTTCTGTAAAACTCAATTGGGTCATGGATCCTAATCGAGGCATTATGCTAGCACACAAGATGAACGGCGAGATGCTAAGACCCGATCACGGCAAACCATTGCGAGCTGTGATACCTGGCCAAATTGGAGGCAGAAGTGTCAAGTGGCTAAAAAAGTTGATTGTCACCTCTGAGCCTAGTGACAACTGGTACCACATCTACGACAACAGAGTACTGCCCACCATAGTCGACCCTGATGAAGCGGCAAATAACACCAAATGGTGGACGGATGAGCGATATGCCATTTATGATCTTTCGCCCAATTCAGCCATCGCGTTCCCCCAGCACGGAGAAACATTAGGCCTTTCTTCGAGTCAAACTTCCTACAATGTACGTGGCTATGCCTATAGTGGTGGTGGCCGGCGCGTAACACGGTGCGAACTGTCCTTGGATCAAGGAAAATCGTGGAGACTCGCAAATATCGACTATCCAGAAGACAAGTACCGCGCTTTCGACAATCGACAGTTGTACGGTGCAAGGCTGGACATGGACTGGCGTGAAACAAGCTTTTGCTGGTGTTTTTGGAATATTGAAATCTCAACCGAGGAACTCAAACGAGCAGATGACATTGTAGTCAGAATCATGGATGAAGCCATGTGCGTGCAGCCAAAAGACATGTACTGGAGTGTCCTGGGTATGATGAACAATCCCTGGTTTCGAATCGTGATCCACAAGGAAAACGGCACACTGCGGTTCGAACATCCTACCCAACCTGCTCTGATGCCTGGCGGTTGGATGGAGCGCGTCAAGAAGGCTGGTGGCAATCTTTCCAACGGCCATTGGGGAGAGAAGGTAGGCAACGAAGAGCCAGACCATGCCCAAATCGAACAGGTCAAAGATATTAAAATGACTAAAGATGGGGTTAACAAAGTCATTGGCATTGACGAGCTACGAGAGCACGACAAGGCAGACACCCCATGGTTCGTTTTGAACGGAGAAGTGTACGATGGCACCGCATTTCTGGAAGGGCATCCTGGCGGTGCACAAAGCATTGTGAGCGCCGCAGCAACGGATGCTACTGACGAGTTCATGGCGATTCGTAAGCTATATGCTGAAACTTCACATTGAGTAGGAATACTGACGGCCTGCAGATAGCGAAACAGCAAAAAAGATGATGCCAGATTATCACATTGGCACCTTGGACGAAGCCTCTCAGAAGGCTCTCGCACAAGGCCAGGTGACTACAGAATCCACTGAGCCACGACCCGTCTTTCTTCACCCTCGCGAATGGCGCCAAGCTCATCTCCAATCAAAAAAGAAGGTCTCATCAGACACGCACATCTTCCGCTTCAAACTCGATCACGACGACCAAATCCTCGGCCTACCCACCGGCCAGCACCTCATGCTTCGACTTCGCGACCCAGTCACCCGCGAGGCTATCATCCGCTCCTACACCCCGATATCCCAAACCAACCAAAAAGGCTACTGTGACATTCTCATCAAAGTATACGCCGACACACCTTCCCGCGCCGGCGGTAAAATGACAAAAGCACTTGACGCCATCCCCCTCGGCCACAGCCTCGACGTCAAAGGACCCATCGGCAAATTCGAATACCTCGGCCGCGGCCTCTGCAGCATCAACGGCAAGCAAACGAAGCAGATAAAACGCTTCTACATGATCTGTGGTGGAAGCGGTATCACGCCCATTTACCAAGTCCTACGCGCAGTCATGCAGGACAAGGAAGATGCGACACGGTGTACTGTTTTGTATGGAAACCGCAATGTCGAGGATATACTTTGCAGAGAGGATTTAGATACTTTTGTGAAGGGGGATAGGGATCGATGCAGGATTTTGCATACGTTGACGCAGGGAGGTGAGAGCTGGGATGGACGGAGAGGACGGATTGGAGAGGCGATGCTCAAGGAGGAGTGTGTGAGGGGGGAGGGAGAGAGTATGGTGCTGGTTTGTGGACCGGAAGCGCTGGAGAAGGCGACTTGTGAGGTACTGGGGAAGTTGGGGTGGGCAGAAGATGAGATTTTGGTGTTTTAGTGGTTTACAGCATGCAAACGTTGTTCGGTATTCTGTCATGTTGGACATTTGAGTCTATTGAGTATACTACGATAGTTCTTTTTTTCTTTCTTATACTGGATTAGGTAAAGCGTACAGTATGGCGTTGGATTTACTGCGACTTCAATGGTTCTGTACCGTTAAGAAATAAATCGTGTTATCGCAATGCACTTTCTCCCGCCTCATCGATTTTAAAATACCAAACATCCCCTCAAGCCTACAAACTCTCCGTCTACACCTTCATCTCTCACCCAAACCCACACCCTTCCAAAACTTCCAACGAACCCATCATCGGAAACGTCCAATCTCCCCTCAGCATCTCCGACACCTTCAACCCACTGATAAGACCCCTGTCGCCAAGCCCCACATATCTGGTCCCACCTCGCGATAAGGAACAACCCAACCCCCAAACCCTCAAGCCACGCGATCTCCACGGAGAACCACGCACCCACTCGCAACCCCCCGCAAAGATAATCACAGATATCATACCGTCTGTTAGGCTAATGGGACGGGCACTGCGGATTGACGTCTTACACGCTTGGCGCTAGTGCTACTAGGAACATGTACCGGAGATAGTTGAGATTATTGCGCGCTGGGGGGAGATTATGGTGCATTTCCGTATGTCACCGCGGAGGAGGGTACGGGCGTGTGTGAGTGGATTGCGAAAGAGAGAGAGGATTGTATGATGTAAGTGCGATTTTGGGGTGGTCTGATTTGCCCGTGTGGTGCGCGGAGGTGGGTGGTTTTGAGGAGGGATATGGGATGGGCTGGATGGATTTACCTAGCGGGCGGTAGTTTTTGTGCTACGGGAGTCTGTTTTCTAATGGATAGGTCCGGTTTGTGTGCTTCTGACTTATCAAGCTGAGGGATACGCCTTTCTTTGCTATCTCGCTCCGTTTGCCCTACTTTCTTCTTCTGTTGTATTTGTGCTTTTGGTGTGTTTTTGGTGTAGGCGGATAGTAGTATCGCATCGTACTCTCATAACTGAGCCCACGACGATATTCCGGAGGATACTTACTGTACGGCTGCCCGAGCGATTGCCTTGAAATCACAATGGCGGAAACGGAACCAATCATCACACAAGGCATTGAGCCTTCATCTGGAGAATCACACTCCCCGCCAGGCGACCGCCACATCACAGCGACCTGGGGATCAAAAGATGGAAATATTTCAAATCGGCAATGGAACGATCCGGAAGCAAATAAGCTACCTGAAAAGGTAGCGGATCTGGAGAAGAAGGGTGAGATCAACAATGATCGCCCACGGAAAAGAATTGTGGTTGTAGGATTGGGCATGGTTAGCATTGCTTTTATGTAAGTTGAGGATACTGAAGAGATATTTGCTGCGCATGCTGATTGAGTCTAGCGAGAAACTCATGAAGTACGACGTTAAGCGGAGAGAATACGACGTCGTTGTCATTGGCGAAGAGCCGCATCTTGCATACAACCGAGTTGGCCTAACGAGCTTTTTCCAACATCGCCAAGTGGAAAACTTGTATCTCAATCCGCAAGAATGGGTTTGTCGCAATCATTCGGCCGCATATAGATGAGGCTAACTTTGTCACAGTATTCCTCCATGCCAGAAGGCGCATTGAGTTACCACCTCAATACACTTGTCACCGAGATTAATTCTGAGGAAAAGACGGTCAAGATATCATCTGGGGAGACCGTCTCATACGACATCCTAGTGCTGGCAACAGGCTCCGATGCGCTTCTTCCCCGACACACCCCCGGACATGATGCACAGGGTGTATTCGTATACCGTACCATTGAGGATTTGCAAAGATTAATCGAATTTTCATCTTCACGAAAAGGCACGACTGGCGCTGTCGTAGGCGGCGGCCTACTGGGTCTCGAAGCCGCACATGCGATGATGGATCTTGAAGACTTTGCCAAAGTCAAGCTAATTGAAAGAAACCGCTGGGTGCTGTCAAGGCAATTAGACGGCGATGCCGGTGGTATGGTTGTGGAGCAAGTACGAGCATTGGGCTTGGACGTAATGCTAAGCAAGAGGGTGGGCAAGATTTTAACTACCGAGGACAACTTTGTTAGGGGCGTGGTGTTTGAGGACGGCGAAGAGATGGAGTGTTCTTGTATTTGCTTCGCGGCAAGTATTTTTGGTATTCTGGAATGGCGACCAAAACTGACATGCGTAGATTGGTATCAAAGCTCGAGATGAGCTGGCTAGAAAAGCCGGCATCAAATGTGCTGACAGAGGAGGCGGCATAGTCGTCGGACCCGATCTAGCAACATCCCAACGCGACATCTACGCCATTGGCGAGTGTGCGAGCTGGGAGAACCAAACCTTTGGCCTCATCGCTCCTGGTGTCGAGATGGCCGACGTACTAGCTTTCAACTTGACCCAAGCGAAAGCACATGCGCCGCGAAAGTTCAAGGCCCCAGATCTTAGCACAAAGCTCAAGTTGCTAGGTGTCGAAGTTGCGAGTTTCGGTGACTTCTTTGCCGACCGCGATGGACCCAAGAATCTGCCTGGACGCCAGCGCGCCGATAGCAAGGAGCTGAATGCAAAGACGACACGAGACAAGGTTAAGAATCTGACAGATGGACCGGCACCACCACCGGTCAAGGCGCTCACGTACAAAGACCCATTCCAGCAGGTCTACAAGAAGTATCTATTCACCATGGACGGAAAGTATCTGTTGGGTGGCATGATGATTGGCGATACGAAAGACTACATCAAGCTTGTACCTATGGTGAAAAACCAGAAGCCGCTTGAGATACCCCCCAGCGAACTGATTGTCGGCACACAAAAGGATGAAGATGATGGTTCTGATCTGTGAGTAAAAAAGCAGTGACTAAGGGAGTGCTATTATTGACAATCGCAGATCCGATGATACCCAGATCTGTTCATGCCACAACGTCACCAAAGGTGATGTAGTCAATGCCACCAAAGATGGAACTTGCAAGAGCATCGGCGACGTCAAGTCTTGCACCAAAGCCGGCACTGGCTGCGGTGGCTGCATGCCCCTCGTCCAAACCATTTTCAACAAGACCATGGCTTCTATGGGCAACGAGATCAAAAACCATCTTTGCCCACATTTTGAGTACTCACGCGCCGATCTCTTCAACATCATTTACGTTAAGGGTCTCAAGGATTTCGCCGCTGTGATGAAGGAGGCAGGAAAGGACGCCAACTCTCTGGGATGTGAGGCCTGCAAACCGACCATTGGAAGCATCATCTCTTCGCTGTACAACAAACATCTGCTTGAGGTGAACAACCGAGGTCTCCAAGATACAAACGATCGATTCCTGGCCAACATCCAACGCAACGGCACATTTTCCGTTGTTCCACGGGTTTCTGGTGGCGAGATCACACCGGAGAAGCTCATCATCATTGGAACAGTGGCGAAGAAGTACAACCTCTACACTAAAATTACGGGCGGCCAGCGCATCGACATGTTTGGTGCGCGCAAACAAGACCTCCCAGATATCTGGCAAGAGCTTGTCGATGGCGGCATGGAGTCTGGCCATGCGTATGCAAAGTCGCTCCGAACTGTCAAGTCATGTGTTGGAACTACATGGTGCCGCTTCGGCATTGGTGATAGTGTAGGCATGGCTGTGCGTCTAGAAGAGCGCTACAAGTCCATTCGTGGTCCACACAAGTTTAAGGGCGGAGTTTCAGGCTGTGTGCGCGAATGCGCAGAGGCTCAGAACAAGGACTTTGGTCTCATTGCTACCGAAAAGGGATTCAATATCTTTGTTGGTGGCAACGGTGGTGCAAAGCCCAGGCATTCGGAACTACTAGCCAAAGACGTGCCACCAGATGACGTGGTCCCTATCCTCGATCGCTATCTCGCATTCTACATCCGGACTGCCGACAAGCTGCAAAGAACGGCCCGGTGGATGGAGAACCTCCCAGGCGGTATCAAGTACCTCCAGGAAGTCATCCTGCAAGACAAACTCGGCATCTGCGCCGATCTAGAGAAGCAAATGGAAGATCTCGTGGGCACTTTCTTCTGCGAATGGACCGAAGTCCTCAAAGACCCCAAGAAACGCGCTTGGTTCTCCCAATTCGCAAACACATCGGAGACCATCATCGACACTATCGAGCCCACACAAGAACGCGGCCAAGAACGCCCTTCCTACTGGCCCAAAGACTCCGTCACTGAAGACTTCCGCGGCACAAAATGGACAGAACTCTCCTGGCAACCCTTGGTCAAAGCCTCAGAGTTCCAAGACGCAGATACTGGCGATAGTAAGGCCATCAAACGTGGCGACACGCAACTCGCCGTCTTCAAAGTCCGCGGCAAATACTACTGCACGCAACAAATGTGCCCGCACAAGCGTGCTTTCGTGCTCTCCGACGGCCTCATTGGCGACGACCTCGCAAACAACAAACTCTGGGTCTCGTGTCCCTACCACAAACGCAACTACGAGCTGTCGGGCGAAAACGCAGGCAAATGTGCAAACGACGAGTCCGTCAACATTGCTGTATTCCCGATTGAAGAGCGGGAGGATGGCTGGTTGTATGTTAAGCTGCCGAGTGTGGAGGAGCTGGATAGCGTGTTTGGGACCAGCAAGTTTAAGATTAAGAAGAGTGAGACTGAAGATCCGTTTGTGGCGCTCGATAAGAAGTTGCAGAGGTTGCAGCTTAAAGGCAGGAAGGGCGTGCCAGTTTCGCATCTTGAGGAGGGACTGGGGGAGAAAGGGAAGGCGGCGCAGATACTAGCTGGCGGGGAGAGGGGTGCTGGGGGGTTGGATTGGTAAAGAAGGGGATGGTTAGCGTGGAAGCATTTGGTGTGGCGTCTTTTTTTGGCTGGACTGGTAGAAGATTCCCATAAATGGCTAGATCAAGGCTTTTTCGACTTTTTTTTGAACCTATTTACATGTTTTGGAAAGTGTGATGTCGTTATCTTTGGGCATTGAAGCTGTGCTTGTGTCGCATGTTGACTGCCTTACTTTCAACCCGTCTGGAGATTGTCAATACAAAGTAAATGTCTGTCCCAAACTAATACGGGTACTTTCGATATGCTTAAACGCTAAGGTGTATAGGTCATAGCAGTGACAAGCAATACCTTCATTAACATCACGTCTGGTGTGACATACTGGGAGTAGTCATTTTACCACAGTTTTGGCGGTTTGCTTGACAGACTCTCACAAGGCCGTTTTAGAGAAGTATGTCGCCCTACTATGGATACCAATCTACCCCGGCGTTTTCAAACCAACACACCCTTTTGGAAAGATATTGCTAGTCTGCAATCTTGTTGACCATGTGCTGCGAGCGTTGGTTGGCCTTGTTTTGGACCTGACGGAGTTAATGTAACGTTAAAGGTTTGTTGTCAGTTAGTGAGCATCGAAATTGAGTTCAGAAAATACATATGGTTGGACGTTCTCATCCCGGGACTTGCTGTTGTAACCTTGAGCTGACGTGTCCAAAGTGGCGATCGTATCGGTGCTTGATGCTTGAATGGCTAGGCACCAAATACTGCTGAGAGCAAACATATTCACAATTTGTGTGACTGGAGTACGTAGCTGAGACGACTGGATGGCCGAAAGGGTTTGGTGGTCGGGCTGAAGTGGTGGTTCGACCGAGTTGTCATAATACATAATAGCGAGATTCTGACTTCAACGTGGCAAGCACGCAAAATTTAATTCCTACCCCAAAAGACCGTAACAGTTTCGACCATAAGTTGGTCTTATACCTCTCTTGTAATTCTTCCGACACCATTTTCGATTATGGAGAATATCAAGATCCACCTAGGGCAAAAGCATATATGGGTGGACGCGCAAACGTTCCGCGCATGGTTTCCCAAACAGAGGTCTGAATACTCAATACAAGGAGATATCTGGGTACAAAAGCTGCATGGCTATTTCAACGGTCATTTCGGTATACGGAAGGAGATTGTTCAGAAGACTTTGGAGCGATTCTTCGGTACACTCGGACCTTACGCGCAACATGGCAATGGGGAGACACGACATCGTGTTCGTCAGGTCCTCCGGCACTATCTCGATCAGCAGTGCCTCAACAACGCTTATAGGCCCAAAGATCTCCAATGCTTGCGGCACACATTCGTCATTCTAGTGCAATTGGCGCGGAAGTATGAGTCCTTGCTGCTCGCCGAGGCGTTGTCAACTTTCTGGGACCAGACCAAGAGCAAGATTAACCGCCACGAGAAAAGCGAGTACTTGGCAGACTGGAAGAAGGCAGCGGAAAAGCTTGAAGAATCGCATGCAGTCCGCCCTTTGTCTGCTCTCATTCCACAGCGTCATGGCCGAGGACGGCCAGCACCTGGGGTAAAATACGGGCGCCGCAAAGTGGATTTCCGACTTGACGCCCAGGCTTTCGCCAACCCAGCATGGGCGCCTCATGGAATTGCACCCGTCGGATATCGTCGAGACGAGTATTTTGCCAAGCTGAACAGGATTCAACATCAGCAGCGGGAGATGAAGGAGACACTAGAGAATGTGAATGGAAAGCTAGACCGGCTGATACGTGGCGCATATTGATGGATAGTAGTCGAGGGTTTGGATGCCCAGAGAGGCTTTCTTGTGGCAAGATAATCTGTCAGGATAGAAAGGATGGGATATGAGTCGTACTGAAAGAGAAGAAGTTTCCTTGGCTAGGCTATAGTAGACTAAATGGACTTGCTATTTTAGTAGGAACGATATGTTTGTACTGGCCGATTTGGAAGGCAGGCGCAACCATGTCGTATTGCAATATCCCTTCCAGAGTAATGGCTTCCACTTTCGTGCTATACAACAGCTCAGCTACGACTCGCAAAAACTGGGTTCTGTGAAATGAGATGGCGCTAAATTGGATAGAGCAACAACAGTTTGCCAGACGCTAGTAGCCTTGCCATGTGTCTCTAGTAACAAACTTGTGCAATTTAACAAGGACGGTGTATGACCAACAATTCCTGGTGGATGGACTTTGATTGGACGCAATGTTTACCGATAGGGCTAGGCTCGCAATCGAGTATGAACTATTGGTTGAAGCCATTTGATAAATGATAGCATTTGTCTATGCCAAACGCGGCTGGAGTCTATTTGGAAACCTAGACGTGGTGAAGGAACGCATGATGGCACCTTAGACCAATGATTTCCTGCCACGCAACAAATGTTCGTAACCCCCCACTGTGTTGAATGCGCCGGACGCCTTGCTGACTCAATTGAATACGCCGAAATCGATGCAAAAGGAAACCGGGTCGATTGGCATTAGCGTAGATAGTGTATGACGAGCCAGCAGAAGAGGAAAAAGACGACGACGCCGCCCCAGAAGATCCACTTGTCCTGTTTTGCTCGCCTCTCCACCATGCGTATCGTGTCACCGCTGATGCCGAGGGTATTGGCAACCGTGTATAGCCTTCTCTGAGTGCCCTTGAGCATGTCTCTCTGCTGACCAAGATCACCGAGCACGGCTCTTCCCCTATCGAGGAACTCGTCGAGTTGTTCTGAAGTTTTGTTGAAAAATGTATTTTCGCGCAAGAGGTGACCTTCGCGATCATATTGGCCGCCTTGAGGGGCGCCTGCTGAGTATGGGTTGGGTCGGTAGGGGGCATTGGGATCGTAGGGTTGGGAGGGCGCAAAGGCTGAGTGCTGGGTAGCTAGGTTGTGCTGTGCATATGGATTCTCGGGCGTGGCTGTGTTATGAGGACGACGGCCTAGAAGCTCGGTGCGGGCTTCTGTTGTTTGCTGTGAGGGGGTTGAGTAAGCATTTGTCGCATGCGATTATGACGGCGGACAGTGGTTCGAAACGTACAATATCCTCATTAGCGCTCTTTATGCGCTTAAAGCTGGCACGGTATTCATCCAGCTCTATCTTGAAATTCTTCAATCTCTCCTGCGCTTTTTCCGCCTTTGTCTGCACCGGCTCTTGTCTCGCGAGCTTGCCATAGTCGTCGATGGTGCGGGCAAATGTTGCAAGGGATGCGTTGAGTTGGGCCTGGAGGTGTGGAGAGGGCGAAGCTGAATCGGCAAATTGATCCAAGTCTTTCCGTATTGAGGTCGATTGCCGCAAGGCGGAATTGAAGAGGGCGTTCTGTTTGCGACGTGAGCTTGCGCGGTGCTATATATGTGCCACCAGACGAACCATTGCGAGCTTTTTTTTTGCTGTTTTGGCTGCGGTCAAATATGGAAGGGTCGCGTCGTGATTGCGTGCGAGGATATATGCAATCCTAGACAACTGGTTCCGTATGTATTGGTGCCTTTTAGGCAGCGTTTTTTGGTGACTTGACAGATTGCATCATGGCCACATGCAATCGTCGTCGCATTTTTGCGCTAGCCCAAAGCGGACTGGATCAGGAATGCGAGCACCATGCCGAGCGGTGCGCTACACACGCTCTCATCTCAATTACATACGATGATACCAATCGCGTAGGCGCCTTTGACTATATTTCTCTTGATCCTAGCAAACTTCTTTTCAACATATGCCACTCGGCGCATGTTGATAGTCCGTCTCACAGGAACGCGACATGCACACCAGCCGCTTGTCGCCATCTACTCGCCCTCGGCCATCCATCCAGCCAGGTCTTCTCCATGGCCAACCTTACATTATTCCATCTCATATCAATTCATGCTCACTCCCGTCTTACTCACAGTGGTCCAATCTTGACGTCTGTCTCTTCCCCTCCTGCCTATCCGGGTAATCGTCTACGCAATCCCTGCTCACTGGACGCTCGCTATTTGTAACTGCGGATCCGGTGGCTACCACCAATCGCAAAAGGTGCAAGACGAAATCAAGGCGCGGTACCGTCGGCTGAAGCCTCTAACTGACATGGGAAGTTCGATAGCATCTCGACTTCCGAGCAGGAGTTTGATGTCATGGCATGCCGCCTTGCTTTCCTGGCCGCAGGCTATCCGCCTTTCTCTATTTGAGTCGCTGTCCTGAGAAAATCCAGGTAGCCCCGTATTCTCCTTCTCAAACATGACCATGCGATTGCTGTCGCTGTTGCATTTCAGTACGCTGATCTCAGCGACACTCGCACATGATGTTCATGACCGCGACCTTCCCCCTCCAGTTGCCATCAACGACCAGACGTATACTCAGTGCGCCAATGCAGCATGGCCGCCCTCAAACATCGGTACTGAACTCGTTCCGCAAGCTCCGGATGATGAGATGCGTGCAATCTTAAACGAAGTGAGCGCTGCCAATATCCAAGCCACCATCGAGAAGCTTGTCTCTTTCGGAACTCGCCACACCCTTGCAACATACAATAGTTCAACGCGCGGTATCCATGTAGCCAGGGACTGGATTGCTTCTGAAATGCAAAAGTATGCCGATGAAAGCAATGGGACCATGACGGTTGAGGTCCAGAGCTACATTCAAGGCGTGGCCAGCAGGATCCCTTTCCCAGTCACCATCTCGAATGTCTTAGCGACCGCCAAAGGAAGCCAGGATCCAAGCAGGGTCTACGTCATGACCGGGCACTATGACAGCCGCGTCACCGACGTCCTCAACTACGAAGCCGATTCACCTGGTGCCAACGATGATGCTAGTGGGACAGCTAGTAAGTTCAGTATTGCATCTTCTGTAGAGTGTGGAGACTGATCTCGATTAGTCGCCATGGAGATTGCTCGTATACTTTCCAAACACCAACCAAAATCTACCATTATTCTGGGTGCCGTCGCTGGCGAGGAGCAAAACCTCTATGGCTCTACTTACCTTGCCGAGACACTACGAAATTCTAGCACTAACGTCGAAGGCATGTTGAATTGCGATATTGTCGGATCATCGACTGGCGACCGTGGACAAAAGGACCCCTTTACTATTCGTGTTTTTGCAGAAGGCGTGTCGCTGACAGGACTTGACAACATTGCGCCTGCTCGACGCCTTCAAGTCGGTGGCGATAGCGACACCTCTGCACGAGAGCTCGCTCGTTTCTCCGCTGAAGTTGCTGCTAATGATGCCACTGGTATGAATATTGCTATCATATATCGTCTGGATCGCTTCCTGCGCGGTGGTGACCATACTGGTTTCCTTCGGGCCGGGTATCCTGCCATTCGTTACACAGAGCCCAACGAGAACTTTGATCATCAGCACCAAGATATCCGCACTGAAAACGGAACTGTATACGGTGACCTGATTGAGTTTGTCGACTTTGAGTACACAGCACGCGTTGGCAAAGTTAATCTTGCTACACTTTGGTCGCTCTCGCAAGCTCCCGGCATGCCAAAGAACGTGACCATCGACACAACCATACTTGACAATGACTCGCGGATCAAGTGGATCAATTCCGATAGTCCTGATGTGGCTGGGTATGAAGTTGTCTGGCGATCCACAACGGCCAGCTTGTGGACGCACGCAGTCGATGTGGGCAAAGTCGGCTTTGTAGTTCTTCCACTAAGCAAGGACAATGTCATCTTTGGGGTGAGGTCGGTTGGTACCAACGGATATAAGAGTCAGGCTGTCTATCCCATCCCTGTATAAAATGACTCTGTCAAGACTCATCAAAAGGGAAAAAGGTTGAGAAAATGTATTCGAGTTCTGACCCTAATCCGAATCGCCTATGATTCAGCATTCATGCTTTGCATACGTGATATATGCATACGATAACGCAGAAAATGGGCTTTCGCGATCGCCCCCGTTGTGATTTTTCTTTCTCATGGCCGCCTAACGTTCTAGTAATGTTGTCTATACAACAAGACTGCAATGTGTTAGCATGAAACTAGGCGAGTGCAGAGCTGAAGCTTGAGTAAAGAGTAAGCAACGCCACTAGCATGGTCGCAGCACCAATGAGGGACCGGACCGTGCCGCATACCCCAAAACTAGTGGTACATTTCACTCATGCTTCCATTGCCCAACCTCATGACTACACTTGCACACACCTCACTGGAAGATCTATTAGAATACTTCATAGTCTGAGCAGGTACACTCCCTGAGTTGGCTTACTTCAATATCATCGCGGCTTAAGTCGCATATTACGATGCGTTCAAGTGATGTTATTGACAAGAAGGAGCTAAGTGGAGTTGGCTCAAAGAATCCCCTCCACTATTGACGTAACCTATACCGAAATCTTGGGGAAATTTTAGGCTAGCGCCATACTAACGAATACGATGAAGTAGGCGAATCAAACATACTTGGGTAGTATTTCTGTGGATTGTGACACTCCACCAATCGCATCATTTCTCGGCCCAAGGACTAGAGAAATTCTCCCTAAAGCCTTCGGTCCAAATGTTTTCCGCGGCTGACCCTCGGCTCTAAGGCTCTTTGATGCTGGCACTTGGGCTACGTTATTGACTCCTTTAGAGCCAGACGGGCTAAAGATCTAATTGACAGCCCGAGCTATCTGTGAATCAAATACTCAAAAGTAGGATGTATCTTCTAACTGCGTTGTTTTGTTTCATATTGATGATATGAAAAGATAGAAGACTGGCGCATAAGGCGCACGTGCGTAATGCCAAGATATGTCGGTCAGTCTAGCCTAGCGAAAGTATCGATCCACGTCCGAATAGTTCGGACGAATGCGCCTTCGTCCCTGAGAAAGTCTACTCACTTCTTCCCGTCCTAATCACCTGCTCCAACCAAATTCTCCCGTAAAACTTAATTCGCTCATCTGAGCATTAGCAGAAAGGAAAAAAGAAGATATGATCACTCCTTTGTCCGAAAGGCGCACCCGAAACCGACCTTTGAAGCGGAAGATGCGAAAAGGGACCCACAGCTGTTCTGAGTGTAAGTGTCACTGCCTTTGGCATGACAAGCTAAAGCAACTAAGACTTGTTTGAAAACAGGTAGAAGGCGTGAGGTGAAATGCATTTTTATTGCTGGCCAAGAAAGGTGTAAAGAATGTCACTTTCGAGGAAGCAACTGCGTTAAACAATGTCCCGGCACTGCAAACATGTCAGCCAAGAGAACAAAGAGCATGCAAGAGCGGATTTCAGAACTAGAGGCACTTATTCAAACCCTTCGTGCAGAGCGGGGGACCGATTCATCAGCAAATCAGTCACAGATTTACGTTGATGATATCGAGTGTTTGATCCTTGTAGCAGCCGACAATTCACCGGAAGCCAATCTACCCCCTCTGATGCGACTGTTCGATAATGATGTAGTGCGTATTCAAAAAAAATCATATCACTTTGTGCGTAGGCTAAAATACTGCAGATTGCCCCTGTAAATGACCAGGTCATAGATGATACGAATTCTCACTCTGGTGGTCCATCAACTCCTAGTAGCCTTGTTGAAACCACAGAAAATGGATCTTGTAGCGAAGGAACACCAAGGAGTGCTGAAAGCAAAGCCCGGACCAATCCAAAGACTTCGAAAGACCAACGTACCCGAGAAAAGTTGTTGGAATGCATGTATTTTGGCGATAGGCTAGATGACTTGCTTCAGAAAAACGAACAGCGATGGATCACCTGGCGCACCCGTATTCTTGCCCATCCTCCAAATGAATCTTTTACAAACTGGAGCAAGAGAGTTATCCATTATGGATCACCATCTGATCTTGGCGCACTCATCTTGCTCATAGGCACTGGATCAGACCGAAAGAACTCGCAGAGTTTGATCCCTCCAGTCGCGACTTTGATCACCTCTGACGATGGCTATGCTACTACCTTGTCTGGAATCGAATGCTCACTTCTGCTCTCCGACTATTATTGCAGCATTGGGCAACCAAGGAGAGCTTGGTTAGCCATTCAGAGAGGATTAGCATGTGCTCGATTAACTGTGCGTTTCTGTGAGAACATAATGTCCGTTTTACTAACACTGCACAGGGTATACACCGCCGCAGCTCCTCGCTAATGGCAAGTGGAATAATGCTACTACTGCACTACGAGAATCAGTTTCTGAGCCTTATGCTGGGGACGCCGCGTGGCATAGACTTTCATTGTAACATCGAATACGCAAAAGAAGATGTCAGGTTCTTCAAATCCGCGCTAGGAGCTGTTTGCAGTAAGTTCTTGATCGGAACACAAGATCAACGGGAGCCTTCTCTATCATTAGTCCTTGAACTCAACCAGCAGCTCCAAGCCCTGGCTCTGGCCATACCAAAGGTATGGAAACAATCGCAGTTGAAACATTCGAAGCCAGCAGAATTGTTGTTGCCTGATGTCGATCAAGACAAGGTTCTGATCCAGATACACATACAACAACTGCGGACATATTTGTATCTGCCATTGATGCTTGGCTCAGGCGCCACTCAAAATTTACCTACTTCCATGTATGAGGTGAGTCGGATAGCTTGTCTCGAGTCCTCAAGGGAGCTACTGGGACTCTACCAGTTCCTGCATCAACAGTCTCTATTCGAGAATACACTTCTAGACTTCATGGGCTTCTCAGCAGCAATGTTGATAATTCTCAACCTACTTGGCTGTCCCAAATTTAGAATGGAGGATGAGTGTTCTATACGAACGAGCAATCAAGACGAGCAAGATTGGGACTTTGTTGAAACGACTGTCACCATATTAGACGACCGAGCGAAAAGTCACGATAGTAAAGTCATCAGACAAAGCCTGGAAGTCTTGCGCGCGTTATCTGGTGCCCGAGATCCCGCTTACCTCGTATATCCAGGATGCAAATATCGTCTTGTAGTTCCGTTCTTCGGCGATATCCTAGCGCAACCAGGTACAAAATTTGGTTTCATCAGTTCACTTAACAACGCGACCACCTCAGGCGAGGGAGCGACAGCGCATCACGGCGACTCTTCCAAAGACATGAATTCTAGAAGCGTCTTAGGAGGTGTATCGAATGGTTCTAATACCGAACATGCGAGGAGCACAATAACAATTTCAGAGCTCTCTGGTTGGAATGCATCTAGAATTATGCCAGAGCTATCAGAACATGCGTTTAACCTATTGCCTCAGGATTTGGAGAATGAAGAGAATGGAAACATTTTCAACGGAACATTAGATGTTGATCTTGGACTTGGAATGCAACCCACGCGATACAGTCAACAGTGGCAGTACCTTGCAGACATGGACCTTGACCAAGATTGGCTATTACTAGCTGAACCCGGCACAAGCGATCTGTTTGCTGGAATTGAATAAGTCGTGCATTTTTGTCTCTTTGTACTAATATATGGGAATCTTGCTTTGGGAGCCATTCGTGCTGTTGAGTGAAATATAGAGCTAAGCTGCTATACATCCGTAGTACGAGGCATAAGATTCAATAAATCTTCATCTTCCTGTACGAACATGGTGTTTTCTAGTCTGTTTTGAAGTGTTTAGGCTATGTATTCGAGTATTACAAGAGCCTATGTGAACCACTGAAGCACAAATGACCAAACTGATTGATCGACTGCACACCAACTCACTGCTAACCATAAGGTAGTCCTCAGTCAATCTGTACATCTCCCCAACCACACATCTTTCATCACCTAAACATTCATACTACTCCTGTCAGCACATATCGACGTGTTGCTATCATACCAAACTTGATGCTTATAGTCTTTGCTTCAACGAAATGCATCAGCCCTTGCCGTCCACCCTCCCGTCCAATGCCGCTCTGCTTGTTACCGCCAAACGGAACACCAATGTTAAATGACTGAGAAGAATTGATGTTAACATTGCCGGCGTCAATCTGCTTTGCAATACGGAGAGCACGGCTGGTCAAAGCAGTATAGATGCACGCTATAGATTTATTAGCCATATACATCTTAGGCGTTCAAAGAATAAGAGTTACCGGAAAGACCAAAACATGTGTCGTTAGCCAATTTAATAGCTTCCTCTTCTGTTTTGAAAGTCTTGATAGTAATCACTGGGCCAAAAATTTCCTCGCGATAAATGTGAGCGTCGTCCTTGGGGTTCAGGAAAATAGTCGGCTCCACGTAGTATCCGCTGTTTGAGTAGCTGTGTCGTTTTCCGCCAGTGATGAGCTCGGATTCCTGCTTCCCAATCTCGATGTAGTTCATCACGCGTTCGAATTGCATGCTGTCGGCTAGTGGTCCAAAGACTGTCTTTGGGTCCAGAGGCGATCCAGCAGTCTGAAAGACTTGTTCAAACCGAAACTTCAGCTGCTCAATGAAGGCCTCAGCGATATTTCCCTGAATAAAAACTCTTGTTGCGGCTACGCATGCCTGTCCACTATTGGAAAGAAAGTTGAGGCTATGGTGGTGAAGAGCGTTGTTCAAGTTTGCGTCATCGAAGATCAGACTGGGAGATTTCCCTCCGAGTTCAAGGACAACTCGTTTCAGATTGCTGCGTCTTGTCAGTTTGCTGTCTGAATTATCACTACGTTGCTAGATATACCTCTTTGCAGAAAGTTCCTGAATCTTTTTCCCAGTAGCAAGCGATCCCGTGAAGGATATCTTATTGATGTCCATGTGACTTGCAAGCATAGCTCCTGTAGAGCCGGGACCAGTGATAATGTTGATGACGCCTGGAGGGAAGCCAGCCTCTTTGACGAGGTCACCAAGTTGAAGCATGCCAATCGGAGTCTTTTCCGATCCTTTGAAGATGACGGTACATCCAACAGCGATAGCTGTAGCAACTTTGGAGCCAAAAAATCCTGGCGCCCCATTCCAGGCACCAATCCCCGCACACACTCCGATAGGGTCAAACTGGACAATCTTTAACGGCGTTAGCTTGTGGTGAGGAATATCGGAATACTACCTGCCCTGTAAAAGCCGTCGTGCGACGGATATTGCTCGCCATTCAGTTTGTCGGTCCATCCGGCGTAATCTTACTCAAGTATTAAAACGAGTCAAATAAAACTTCCGTGGTGGACTTACATCTGAAGCTAGCAATGAGTATCTGGTAGATAGCTTTCGTGGTAGAGATGGCCTGGCCCATACACTTGCTTTCCCAAAGAGCTAGCTCATCAGCATGCTGTTCGACGAGATCCGCAAACTTTAGCATGACTGCCGATCTTTGCACCGGTACCCATCTAGACCATTCTCCGTGGAAAGCTGCTCGCGCTGCTGCAACAGCTTTATCCACATCTTCCTGACCGGCGATTTGAAGCTGATCTGCTACAAGTGATTCGTCGTGGGGGCTGTAGACAGCCAATGTTTCTTCATTTTGAGCGTCCACATACTTTAGGTTGTGAGTTAGCAGTCGTAGGTATTTTGTTATTGCGGGCGCATGGCTTGGTACTTCGTTGTTGATGAAAAGTTGGGTGCGCATCTTTTTGTCTTGATGTTGAGTTTGTCGTAGCTTCGTAATGTTCAAGTTTTGCGATCTTTTGCTTTATTGCTACTTGTAGTGACAAACCTCCTTATATACGTTTTCTAGTGTAGGATGATAGATAATCTACATTAGTCTGCCAATGGTACCATTATCTCTACTCGCATACGCCGGACCAAGAAATCAGTAATACTTGAGACATGGATATAATGACTAGGCCTATATGGTGCTTGGGCTTACGCGTTCAATCTTGTCTTCTAATATGTGATAAAACTTCTACGCCCAATATCCCTGCCTTTTCCTGATTGTTTGGGCTAAAGTCTTTGCCCGAAGCGACGATCCGATTCCAGTTGGTCGATCCTCATACTAGTAGTGCCTCGGATGAGATTTTCGGGCTTAAAGAATCGCCTTTTAGGTTACACTAGAACCGGAACAAAAAGTCGGACGAAAGGCTTGTCACTCTTCGTGAGCCTATAGAAGAGATACGTCTGTTATGGATGACTATGCAACCCTATCACTAAGGTGGCTGGAAGTTGTCAAACTGCTGCTCCGTAAAGAAGCTGATATCAACCTACGGGCAGCACCTTACCCAACACGTCTAATTGCGGCAGTGGCAATGGGCAAAAGAAGAACGGCTGAATTTCTATTATAGAAAGGTGCCAGCGTGTATGCATAATCACATAGGACGAAATACAACGACGTTGTTATGGCTGCAGAGGAACAATGCAGTATTGGATGCGCGAGCAACATCCCGTTTTTATGGTCGTTGGTTTGTACCTGGATAACAGAGTGTCTTCTTTTTGGAAGGCATGTACGTCGTTGGACAAGCTCGAATGCTTCGAAGTTTTGTTTAATTGCATATGCTTGAATCTTTTCCTCATAAAGCAGGTACTTGCTGAGGCGTCTAGATTCTGCAAAGTTACCGCGACTCCTATCCCTACGTGTCTTTTCGAGATGCCTTTTGTCAACCATGCTTTATTGACTGTAGTATAAGCTCTGCTTAACAATCATATCAATAAACCCTGTATTTGTGTTCCTTCTTCGTACCCGTTAGCCATTGGCCTGACAAACTGTCGAATTCGAAGCTAAATTGATTTGGTATTACTATTCCGTCCTTAGGCAATGCAGTTTTACCCTCAGAGTACGTTACGATATAACACCTTTCGTAAGATACTTAGTAGACTTTGGAAGGACGCGCGTAAGTACGCTAGCTACCTCAACCAGCGCTGTGACAATGTGACCATTTCTACTTATCAGTATTGGTTGCTTCAAACTGCGTGCTTGGCTTACACCGCGACAGCATGGCGATGACGGGCTGTAGGACCGTCCAGGCTGACAGCGCACATGAGCGAAAATTATAAACTTTGGCTTTCGATCGCCCGCAGCATGACATGCTCTTACAGCCTTATCTCCTACCCGCGCCCCCTAGTCCAGTAGACCACATGCCACTACCCTGTTCCGCGTATAACACTCTACCTTGCATCAATCATGTTCTCTACCATCACCCCCGCTTGCTCAACCAGACAATCAAGCTCATCACACAACACAACACAACTAACTCCATGTGACCAACATTGTCCGTCTCATCACTCAGCTCATCTAGCGTGTCCTCTATCCGTTACTTTATATCCAATTTCTTCTCCTTCACGGCTTCGAAGAATTCCTTGTCGGCTGCCAGACGGAGGGAATTTGCATGATACTATATGTCGTTGGAAATGGCGGTGAGTTTCTTTTCAGCATGTTTGACGGCACGTTTTGTAAGGGGCAAACGGAGTTGGCAGATGGATTTGAGTGAAGGTGCTGCTGTTTGGGGGGGGGGGGGGTTGGATAGATAGAGGACGATGAGGATGGAGAGGCCGAGCGGAAGCGGTCGATAAAGGAGGCAACCATCGCGGGGAAGCGATTGAGCACTACGCAGCGGACGTTGTTCTTTAACGTAGAAGGGTCATTTACGTCAGTTTTACGGTTAGGGGGATACGAGTTCTCAGCATAGGAGTGGGAATGCGCTAATACAGTGTTCAAAGATGTCATACGTGGTGATTTATCAATCATAGAGGACAAGTACGCCGGACTGTTGGGCAGCGATGCCCTGGTAGCTCTCTCTATTGGCGAACTTGGAGGTGTGAACATACACTTCGTTGGCGGCGATGAACTTTTCGATAGTGCAAGATCATAGATTAGCTAGAACAAGGCAGGTCTTGCGAGTACCTAGGAACACTCACCCCCTCGAGACCGCTTGTGTTTCGCGTTTGTGTACGGAGGAGGCTCCTCTAACCCCACCACGTTCTCCTCTTCGGGACTGGAGATAATCCAGTCGGCCAGTCGCTGTTCTCTCAGGTTCTTCTCATCAATAAGAAATCCGTGAAATTTTTCTGGCTGGCTGACAATACTCAAGAATGACTCGACACATTTATGATCCAGCCATTTAAAGTCAAGAACGATCTCCATGTGTTTGGATTTGACCAGGTCAACAGGGCACCGGGAGGCGGTCTGGCAGCTCGCCTTGGGCACAATGCTACTGGACGCAGTAGGGCAGATGATTGGGCACGATTTCTGAAGATGCAGTGACCAAGCATGAATCTTAGAAAAGCCAATTCGTGCAGCATGTGTTTCAACTCCGGGTGAGAGAGCACGCTTTGGAATCGGGCATTGAGTCGAAGTAGGGAGGATATTATCAGCATCATAGATTAGATTAAACGGTTGTTTGTCCTTGATATTATGTGTACATGTGTGTTGCATTAGAGCGAGAAGGTAGCATAGAGGCAGTGGTCGTCATGCTTGACTCGAAGAGTGCATTGTAGGAATGAGGCATGATCAGATGGACAAACTATGCACGCCTGTGCATGAATGCCGCTTTTGCGCAGGAGAATGTGTGTCACTAATGTATTTATGACATCTGGTTTATTAGATTCGTAAGGATGGTTGCCGGAGTATCAGTCTAGGCTGTGTTGGTGAGTGGCGAGGACGAGGGACAAGTGAAGGAATAATCAAGAGAGTGTAGAGAGCAGGGCTGGGCGAGCCAGCGCGTGAAGCTAGTGCCGAAGCGCGTTGTGATGAAGGGTGTCTGAGTGGAAATTGCAATGGGGTTTCTGTTGAAGTTTGGATGGCCGGTGACGTGTAGGTGTAGCGGAGAGCGTGCGACGACGGAGGCGATGCCGGTAGTGATGAGTGGGGCGTGATGGTGATGAGTGGTAAGTGGTAGGTGGTGAATGGCTGGAAGTTGGCGGGTGGAGCCGCTGCACCATGCGATTGCTTACTTATTTCTTGGCATCCCGTAACGAGTCAGCCATCATACGTACTTCGCCCCTTACATACGTACGCACGTACTACGTTAGCTGACCGAGGCCCATTGAACCTTCGAGGTTTGCACGCATTCTGGACTTTCTTCCATTACCACGCGCTACAACACAGCTACCCTGAGTCTCTATTGCGTTTGCAAATGTAAGAATACAATTGAATTTTCCGACTTGTTCAATGTGGGTCGGACGTGGACGCGGAAACTCGGAATGGCTTGGCAGTCATGCAACATCGAGTCAGTGGATATAAATGTCACATTGGAGGAGCCACATGCATTGACTCAACTTTGGAACCCCACGGCAGAAGACATGTTGTTGATTGGTCGTGTACAGTATGATTTACAGTGTTGCATGGTTGCCAGTTGGGCCCAGAAGCTTGTTATTAAATGACTTTCTCCTATACTATGTATATGATAGGAGTGATACGCTACATAGCAAACAGGTAGAAAAAAAGTCAAATAGCAATATGATAGGAATGAGAGTGTTACAAGTAACAAGAAGGATTCTCTCCTTGACGGGGGACGACGAGGTTGAAGGCCAACCACGTCCACGTCAGAAGGTAATGATCATCGCGGGG
>NW_006911357.1:0-125475 GCF_000523455.1 Bipolaris oryzae ATCC 44560 | reverse complement strand
CTAGGTTCTTGCGACTCTAAATCTGCAATTGCATCGTCAATTGGAGCCATAGTTGTTGAGTTATAGCGCGTTGAAGTTATGACGCTGAGACGCGCGTTTGGTGTTCGGCGTGCACGAGATGAATCCGTGCATGAGGTGCACGGACACGGTATATTGGATAGGGGTTTTGGCAAACGTGATTTTGAAAATCAGACGGATCCCAAAGCACCATAAGCATCTCCACCTGGCACCGGCTAACAACGCATTGTAACAATGCCCGGCCGGTTAAAGGCATTTCTTAATAGCTCAGCCTTAACGAAGAGTAAGAAATGGAATGCCTTATCCGGTGTGCCAGCCTCGTGACCATGGGACTAGTCCATGCATATAGAGCCAAGTGTCGGGCTACGCACGATGTTTCTTGAATATCAGCCTCAATGCAGCTCACCTTTGTGCTCAATCCGGTTAGATGACTTTTGAGACTAGTTGCAGGCGTCTCTACTTCGCTCCCTCTACAATTACTCATATAACATCTTCGTCTTTTCAGCCAACTTTTCACTCGAAACATCCGCTATTGAAACACAAAATCCAATATAGATCCAGTCTTAGATTGCCGAATGATCACGTATACTATGCGCCATATCATGCGCTGGCATTCTGATGTTCTTGGGAAGTCTTTTCCCGTTCAAGAATTTGCCTTGCGCTAAGAAAACACCAGAAACCGGGGTTCTGGTAGGTCTAATATGCCCGACATTTGCCTCTTCACGATGCATTGGGCAGCTATGCTCTAAGAAGTTCGCCCCATCTCAGCCTGACGAATTGTGTATTCCTGAGTGCGGTCATGCACGGACGCTTTCAAAGATATGTGGTACAGACGAAAAGCCTCCTCCTGCAACTGACCTCGTGATGCAGGCAGTCGCATGGCACGTATTTGCCCAGCAACTCATATCCTCAAACGTGGTTTTTGCACAGCCTCATGAATCCTAATTTCGACTGTGATATGGACACACCGATCAGCGTATGAGTATCCGACATCGGCAGGTCAGAGTTGGTGTACCGCAGTGTAACATATGTCAATTGGCTTTTATCGTGGCTTCTGGGTAGATGAGGCAGATTTTGCCCTTCTTTGGTTCGACCATATACAGTATTAGGACGACTGTGTCACAGTCAATTTGTCTCCGCCTTTCATGAGACGGATTTGTATCCCGAAAGCCCAGGAGTTGGCACTACGAACTAGTTTCCTTACTGAAAGCTCGAGCATGTCCTTTTTGTTGGATACAAATGCCTCCAAAACTCAGCGCCAAGTATTTTTATGACTGTTCGCCTTGGATATCGGACCGTGAAGACTGTGACAAAAGCTGGGGCCAAGTTTTTCTTCAAAAGAACCGTAGACAGCATGACCGCCCATTCCGGCAATGCCTACAACAAGAAGACGTGAAACGAGATCCCATCGATAGCTTTTTACAATACACCGACAACTCTATACCATCAAGAGGAGTTCAACAAGCAAAGAAAGTACTTAACAAGATTGCAAACAATAAAACCAAGTTGCTGAACCCTCGGCGAGCTTGGGTGGACTCCCGTACGAGAGCTTTAGGCCAACAAAGCTCTCCTCGATGGGTAAAATCAGATGAACTGGGAAAATTCATCCAGGAACGCGTAAGTTATGCCCTGGTGATGTTTGAAGATGTGAAGAGTGATACTAACTACTTAGAAGTCTACCAATGCCCTCTCCGATACGGACGCGGTTCGTCGTTTGATGTAAGTTGAGATTCATTCCTCATCTGCGTTATAGTTCTCTGGCATGTCAACATACCCTTGGAAAAAATACTTGTTAACGATATGTCTTAGATTTATCCAGGAACTGGATTATGACTTTGTTCGTGCGATTGCACAGACCTCATCTTGGAATGAAGTTTCGGCCTTGAGACTTGCAACACGCAACCACCTTGCGCGCGAGACTTGTATTCAAGTACGCATACCAGTAAGTTGCCAACCCGTTGCCCTATTTTAAAACGCTGCTAACTTCATAGTACATTGGTTTCGCTACCTTTCATCTCGAGTTCAGTCTACCGTATCTAGTTTTGGAGGAACAAGACTCTTCGAACGCTTCGCAAATTGATAATGGTAGCGCAACTGAACTCCTGAAGACAAATCTCTCCTTTCTGAGTACTGGGTCGCGAGAAGATCACTCCGCCACTCAATTCTCTATTCGGAAAGTCCATGAAACTGTCCTCATTTTTGGTTGCGATAGCTCGGAATGGACTGGCTATGCTTTCTCATCCTTGGAGTGGTCGACTGATAACATAAATGAAGACGAAGATGACAATGACGAGATGCCAAACGAAGATATTTTCGCTACGGGTTGCACGGATTACGATGATCACCATGTGCTAGATGCTAGTGCGCCGATATGGGACCCCAGGGTATACTTTCTGAGCGTCTTCGCTATCCGGGTGCAGATAATATACGAACGATACGAGTTTCTCATAAGCACTCTTAGGTTAGAGGTCCAAGACTGGGTAAGTGCTTCAAGATAGACTTACAACCATGGATCTCTTACCCATGCCCCAACAGATTTCACATTCGATATATGCAGTGCCGAGCTCATCGAGCTCATCGAGCCCTGAGGAAGAAATTAAAATTCTTAAAGACAATATCAAACAGATCAGGCAAGTGTTACATGAGTTGATCACATGTTTGGAGCGTACGGTAGCTGTGTGGGAAAGATTTCACAGTGTTGATGGAGATTTCCAATATTTCTCGGACATCAAGGACCGGAAGGCAAGGCTAGCCATCAAGAATACTAAAGCGAACTTTGAGAAACTAAAATTCGAGCTGCATCAGTTCGAATCTTTGGAGAGGACTCTGAACGACGCTACCATAACTGTACGTTTACAATATCACTGCTAACAAATAGATCTAACTGGCTGAATAGCTTACGCTGGAACTGACGGACCAGCGGAACATAAATGCCAAGGAAACCTTGATGCATATTATGGACCTCAGCAAGCATAACAAACTCAGCCAGAAGTTTGTTGAAGAGAACAACAAACTCAACCAGGAATTTGTTGAAGAGAATATCAAAATCGCAAAGGCGAATAGCAAGATTGCAAGGACGAATATCAGACTCTCAAGGGCTAATGTAGCGGTAGGCTCTTACGGATCTCGCTCAAACGACCTCGCTGACATCGACAGCTGCTTATAGTGACGACCTCAATTGCCGTCGCTCTGCAATACTTCTGTAGCGAGCGCAACTTTCTCTCCATTGATCGTAGCCCAAAGGCATTCGTATTGTCTATTCCTATACTGCTGATCCTCTTGTCATTAGTGGCGCCTTGCGTTCAAATATTTCAGTTGGCACTGAGCATGTTCCCTGCATTGCTCACAAAGATTCCAATCTTTGAAAGAATCAAAGAAAGTTCAGTATTCAAAAAAATCGACAAATGGATGGGTCGCCTATACCTCGAAGTTGATGAAGTTGGTAAGTTATAACATCTCGATACATTCTCTTTGCCTCTTTTTCTAGACAGAAAACAATGTCTGGCTACAAAACTGATGATATTTGTTACAAAACGTCAACTAATAGCTCTAGAACTTTGTGTTGTGAAGCGCTATGATTGCCCAGTGCCTGCAGTGGGATCCTGTTCTTGTGGCCACCAATGCGCTTGACAATTTGGTTGATTTTAAGTATCATTAATGAAGGTTTTGGTCATGTATGAATAAGAGGGGAGTTTCTCTCTTATAATGTGGATCCACAAGTTGGTGTTGCCATCTTTCCCGCTCACACAGTCTTGATGTGCACTGATGCAAATGAATGAGCTATACATATGTTCTGAATATCTCTGTACTTACAAAATGTGCTTTTCTACCATGTAGAAATGCAGATAAGTCGCTTCTAGTGTCGTTTTAGTGTGTCGGTTTCTGTTCTAGACAGTAAATATAAGGCTGACTGTGTCTTCTGGGTTGAAGTACACCTTGCAGTTTAAAGGCTAAAGATAGAGTACAGATGGGGTTCAACGGATTACTTAGCCTTCTCTTGATTAGGTACTGTTCTCTTCTTGAGGTTAGAGGGGCATTAGTATGCCCCTCCTTTGTGCAACCAAGGAGACACAGATCCTCACACTCATTCTACATCCACCCTACCCCTCACCTCGTTCAACAGGGTATTATGTCAACTGCAAACATTAATCTATGCTCATGGAGGCGCTGATATGTGTCCCAGACTGCGAAAGTATGATCGGAGAATCATCCAAATGCAGCGTAGGATTGGTGTAGCAAATCATTATCAATGAGGTCATCCATCCATCATATCGCAGCCCAATCACTAGATCACAGGACACACTTCTGTAACATACTGATAAAAGCTTCTGAAAATTCTTTCAGCTCGTATTGTGTTGTTCTTCTCATCAAAAACTCTACAGTTTGATATCAGTTCGGATGCCAAAGTCATTTACTGGTAAACAAATTCATTGAACCCATATCATTTCGATGGGCTGCATCTCCCTATACACATTTCCTATCTTCACTATACGAGGTAACTCATATTCTGAACGAAGCAGCGCAATGCAACACTCGGACTCCATACATTGAAGTCAGCTGGCTAGTGCTACCAGCTCCCTATTGCTCAAGCAGTGCAACCACCAACGGAATACACGGCAATGGGCATATAAGACTTACCGCCAATCCCAAGTGAACACGATAGCTAACAGATTCGCAACAACGTGGCAAACACGATCCTTCAAGGCTGAAGCTCGGCATTTGTGAAGACAGCCCTAACCACGCCTATGAGAGGGAAAACAATGCAAAAACAATGCGTTCAGTGAGATGAGTTATTTCTTGTTACTACGTTTGTTTTTGGGTTCCTCTTGTATAGTAGAATACGTAAATTTTGCAGTCGGGTTCGTTATTGTCACGAGGCTAAACACTAAACATGGCCGGTCTATCAACACTCAGTCTTGCCAGTTTAGAGCAGTGGCTAGATCGCCTTGCCATCTCAGAAATTCTTACTGGGACCAATGAAGCCAATCTTCTCTCAAACCCTCTTGATATCTGCCGGTCGTCCCTGGCTCATGCCGTTTCCAACCTTGTGACGGGTGACATTCAAGACGCATTCAAGTCTATACAGTGGCCGAATAATATATTCAATGGCGACCTGTCTGTCACCATCCCGAGATTGTGGCCAGGATGCAAGCCAGATGAGTTGTCAGCGGAGTTGGTGGACAAGGTCAGTTTACTTCCGTGTGTTGAGAGCTTTAAAACCAACGCAGTCATAGTTCCCGAAAGACCATGGTCTGTTCGACCCTCCTATACCTGAAGGGGTACATCTGAGATTCTTCCTCAAGCTCGATGCTGTACCACGCTTTCTATTGCCGTACATCTTGGACAGAAAGAGCACATATGGCAGCTTTTTGCCGAAGGAACATGTGCGCCAGAAACTTGTAGTTGAGTTCTCATCGCCAAACATTACAAGCGAGTTCCAGGGGAAACACCTTCGCAGCACAGTTATTGGCGCCTTTATTGGCCAGCTATACGAATCAATGGGATGGAATGTTACGCGCATCAACTACCTCGGCGATTGGGGTAAGCCAATTGCTTTACTCTATGTTGGATGGGTGAAGTATGGTTCAGAAGAGGCATATGAAGCAGATTCCGTTGGTCACCTCCTCCAGGTCTATCACAGGATTGAAGAGGACTTCAAGCCAGAGCAAGCTGCAAGCAAGCAGGCGCGTGATGAAGTAGCCAAAGAAGGAGAAGATAAAGGGGAGGCTCAAGTTGAGATTGAAAGCAAAGGCATCTTTGCCGAACGGAATGAAGCCTTCAGGAAGCTCGAAGATGGCGACGAAATTCTTGTGGCGTTCTGGGAACGTCTCAGGAAGGTCAATATTGACAACTATACCGAGTTTTATGAACGACTCGGTATTCACTTTGATGAGTACACTGGGGAGTCCCAGATCTGCCAAGACACTATGATCGAGGTTGAGCAGATGTTGAAAGAAAAGAATATCTCAGAGGAAAGTGGAGGAGCTTGGATCGTTCACATGCAGAAACTAGGAATAAAATCCGGAACTGCCATTATCCGCGACCGCACTGGAGCTAGCACGTATCTTCTTCGCGACCTTGCTGCCGTACTGGAGAGGTCGAGAAAGTACTCGTTCGATAAGATGATTTACGTTGTGGCCAGTGACAACAGCGTCCACTTCGGTCAGCTCATCAAGATCTTGAAAGTCTTGGACTTGAAGAACCTTGCCAGCAAACTACAGCATGTCAAATTCAGCGAAACTTCGAGGATGGCAGCAGCACTGGGCAAGGGCTACAAGCCCCAGGGCATACTGGATGCATGCGAGGAAGCAATGGAGTTACTGTCTGGATCAGACGCAAACAAACTTGCTTTGATTGGTGAACTAGATAAAGTCAAAGAGGGTCTAGCAACATCCGCACTTCTCATCCAAGAGCTTTCCACCCGCCTGGTCACCGCGCATGCCTTCGACACCAGCGCAATGGCCTCTTTCAAACTTGGATCAGGACCAGATCTCCAATACTGGCTAGCACGACTTCATCTCCTCCTCAAAAACGTCGATTCTATAGCTGAACCTTCGGATGAAGACTACGAAATACTGGCAGAAGAAGACCAGGCAAACCTTTTGCGTATCCTGGCTCAGTATCCGGAAGTCGTAAAGGCAACGTATAGCTCACTTGAGCCGGCCGGCATCGTCACGTATCTCACTAGCGTGACTGAGCAGCTGGCCGAGTGCCTTGCGGAAGATGATGGGGCTGAGGAAGTGGACAGGGAGGATGAAGATGTCACTCCAGGACTTGCTGCGCTATACGAAGCCACTGCGATTGTTCTAGAAAATGGCATTAGAATGCTGGGCCTAGTTCCGGTAGCCACTTCATCCTCGCCAGAGAGAGCGGATACACTAGTGGTGGGTTAGGCTGGGCGAGAAGTTGGTTAATTTTGAACATATTTCTTTTCTCTTATTTGTTCGTTTTTTGCAGTGCGCATGGTCAGTTGATACCTGGTATGTTCTCTTTTGGCCTACTCTCATTTCTCTTTGAAATAGTTTACTGTGTTGATAAAATTACTAAAGTGGGCGATCCATGGTGATGCTGGTGTTGCTCCGCTGCGGACGCAGTAAAGTCACACTGAGGAGCATAGAGGTATTCGCAATGTGTTATCGATACCAAAGCTAGCTACCCCGCTTTCGAGGAGTGCAAAGATGAAAAACTAGTTCCACTCGATATTCCATTAACACATCCAGATTATTTTTGCGAGTATATAATTTTATCAATTTCCAATCTTTTCATCAAAATCCGATATGGTCTAGTGGCTAGGATTTGCCGCTCTCATCGCAGAGTCAGTTCACTGTTCAGTGCCGGCAAGGCCCGGGTAAGTTCTATCACTACAACTCACTCCAAAACCACTTCTAATTCCCCTTTAGGTTCGATTCCCGGTGTCGGAAATTCTCTTTTTGCTGTTCCGACGTGATCTTGTCAAGTCGAAATTAGTTCTTTTTTTGTGATGATGGTGAAGGTAGCGCGGGTACTGTAAGCGAGGGCCAATCTCGGACAAGTAGCCTAGCATCATTCTGTCACTCGTCGCAGTTTATTCCCACCAATTCACGATGCATATTAATATGAATATTTTCCATGCGATTATGTTTTTTTTTAGTTCCATGCTACACATAGTAAGAGTCGAATCTATGTTGCTCTGGGATCTCTTTAGTTGCATCACATGATGTAGTTACAATAGCATCCTGGGAAGTAATCCCAATGTAGCAGAAAAGCTCCATGCCAGCTGTTCTGCTGTTTTTTTGGCATACTGAAACGATTGGTGAGGTATGAATGCTTAGCTTCATATTGGAAGGGCGCGAGTTGCTTCAGCCAATAGAATGGACAGCACATTAACTGCGCGAGCTACCAAACTTTTGCGCTTTGGCGTACTAGTAGTCCTCCATTCGTGGTAGGATGGAGGGGTTAATAGTGAGTTCAATGAGCTATGATCTAATTTAGTAGCGACAACAAGGTGAAATGAGCTGTAGTTTTACTGAATTTACTAATAGGAGATGGGTTGAAGGAAGTATTGTGAAGTCGTATTGTATCATTGCAAACGTTACAGCAACAGTACGTGCTGCCTTCACCTGACCACATTACAATAACTCAATATATGGGCGGCGATCGGGGTAGCAACTCTGCTAGTATCACCTGCACCTGCTGGCCATAAAGTCTCGCAACACTATATCCATTGAACGGACTTCTCTCTCATCCCCATCTCCTCAACTTCCAAACCAAAAGCACCACAACAACCCTCTCCACCAACCAAACCAACCCAACTATGCCCCGTAAACGCTCCTACTTCAATGGCCCAGGCCGCGTACTCGGCACTGGAGAACTCATCGAGCCAAAACGCAACGTGAGAAAGGTACAACAATTCCATCATAGAAGAAACAGGTGGAGAGAAACTAAAAACTAGGCTAGGCGCATGACATGGAGTACATCCCACCGAAAGACGCTGAGTTCACCATGGAAGATGGAAATCATGAAAACGATGTTCAAGACCGTACCGAGGACGAGGAATGGACGCCTGAGTCGAAGAAGAGGAAGAGGAAGCGCATCAAGACTCAGAGAGACGAAGCCAGCACATCGACGAAAAAAGGTGTTAGTGACAAGAACGAACAGTGTCTTTTGAAGGAGTCGAACGATAACGACGCCGCGGTTGCGGAGGGCCTGAATGGAGGAGGACGTCACGAATGCAGCTGTGCTGCTTGCAAGAAGCTTAGGGGGGAGGAGGATAAGGAGCTGAGTGAGTAGCTGGGAAGAAGGGAATATGAGGAAGTTGGAGGAAAATAAAGGGTGCGGAGTGATATATTTGAGGTTGTTTTTTGTTTGGCAGATTTATGGGGTTTGAAATAGCCTGAGAAAGGGATTAGCATGGCTAACTCGTCTTAAACTGGGAATCGGGATTGATACTGAGGACACCTCTGCATCATGGGAGCAGTTGTGTTCCAAGACTTTGATAATACCAAATCCTCCCAATCGAGGTATCTTCCTTTTTTTCCCTCTCGAGGGTGGGGAGTCCACATGGATGTGTGATATCAACAAGGTTTTCTTTGTCGTCTCCTGAAATCTTTGCCACTGGAATCTTGATGGTCGAACCGAAGATGGCGGTCTCACCTTTTTTTTTGCTTTCTATATATAGTCTTTGGAAATCTCGGGCTCTGTACCAACGTGTTCGCCGCTAGACGCGGGAAAATTTGGCAGGTGTCGCAGACCCAGCTCTTGAAGGGATAAACTTGTTGCAAATGGAGACAATCGGTATTGTTAAGTGTTTCGACTTAGTCGATTTTGACATAGTAGCCTCTTCGAAGTCGGCGTTACTGCAGCTGTCAAGACTTGCACTATCGATAGTTCTCATGGAATCGTCCGCGTCCTTTGTTTGAATACTTTGAATTCTTTAACAATTTCTTCCTTTTACAAATATCATTTTTGTGTATGCGTATCGATTTTGTTTTCATTGTTCAGGAGGATGACTTGCGGAAAGTAGAAGGTGAATATAGGTGTGAGGCACATTGAGTGTGTTCACCTGAAGAGAGTAAGAAAAGTGGAGTCGATACTATAGCCTCAAAGTCCAAAACGGGCGTAAACCTAACTGCAAATCATTGCTTCAAACACACGCACGGTTTGGTGTCCTGCTTTGATTGGCCAGACTGAAGGCCAGGTCAGATGTCATAGCGTACGGAAGCCATCATCCGAACGATGATGTTTTTACACCGCAATACGCTTTCTCGCCAACCGTTCGTATCGATTAAAGAAGAGTTGGTTAAATTCATCGGGCCGGACCAGTCCAAAGTCTTGAACACGGGAACAAGGGTGATGGGTTCAAATGCAACGAAGCTTGTAGGAGGCAGGACGCATTATAGAGTGATGTAGAACCAGGTGCCATTCAAAAGAAAATTATTTATAGAAATCAAGAAGATAAAATTGAAAATGCTGCTAGAATTGTTGAGTAACGCGACAACAAGGTACCGGTCAAGCTGATAAAGCGAAAGGCGAGGCTATAGATAAAGAGGATAGTGGAAGAGAGCATGTGCTTCTATTGCCTGTTGTGGCGCTATTTCTGGAGAAGAAAACCCTGTTCAGTATGCAGGCCAAGTAGACTAAGCCCATTGCTCCAATGAAGCTAGCTGGGTGATTGTGCAGCGTATTCAGCGTTACTAGAGACAGGGTCTTTTGCATTTCCAGATTCGGGACTTTTCCACGTCAGTCCAAGTAAAGCAAACCAACCGAATACTCTAATCAAGCGCTTGCCTGTAGATTTGGTAAAGTAGACACCGCCCCAGAGGTTGCAGCAAATGGCGAACGACAGGATATGGAGGCCGTCAAAGCAGATGGTGCTATAGTGTCTGCTAACAGGCTTAGCAGGTTGAAGAGCGCATTCGCGGCAGACCAATACCATTTCATGATAAATAAGGCTAAGACGACGTTGGAGTAAAGTGTTCCGGTGTTGGTAGCGGCTGACCGGGGCTATCCTTACACAAGACCCTGGTTAGGCAGAAAGTGGTCGATGCTGCAGCCGGAGACCTCGCCTCAGAGGAGCTAAGATTGAAGCGGTCGGCTAAGGTGACCCTGTCCAAGCTCCACGTCAGTGGGGGACAACCACGGCATGCGTTGCAAAAGGGTAGCTGGACTGCATGCACAACGGTTTTGCTATCGGTGAATGCAGATTGGGAACTGCGTTAGATGGGATTAAGCCATTGACTGCCAGCGGTGCACACATGATGGAAAGCATAACAGACAGTTTAGACAGTATCAGGGAAGAAGATGGGACCGAGGCGGAATGGGGTACCTAGTATAGTGTGAACGTTGTGGACGGATAAAGCTTCAAGGGGCCAACTAGATTCGGCCTTGGGCAAGCGTAGCATTAGGCACAAAACCGTGTGCTCAAGAGTATACAATTGACGATGCAACGATCTTGGTTTGGTGAGTGCTTTAACCTAATGCGAAGGCAAACGGCGATAAAGATGGCTGTCAGTCTTGTACTGGTGCACATAGTCGCATGGCAGCTGCAAGGGTCTGAAACCTCAAAACGTCAAACTAGATGTAGACAGCTGCGTCCAACATGACAAGGCAAAGCTGCAAGAATACAAGCTATGCGGGGAGACTCGATGCAATTGCCAGCGGTTTCTAGGGAGGGTATTGGTGAGGGTCTCGAACTTGTGTTGTTGGCTTCACTACTAGGCGTAGCTACCTTAGTACTACCCCGCTAAGAACAGGGTTATGACGGTTCCCCCACTGCGTAGTAGCAACAGCATAGTAAGTAGGTAGTGCTCATGTGAAACCTTTGTAGCCACCCACCACAATTCATTTGTACACCGCCTGTGCAAAATGGTCCAAAGGGATGCAAACCGTGCTGAGCAGTATCAGCAGTGGTGATGTCGACTCGTGGTGGCTGTTCCGCTACGGCGAGCTTTGCCAGGGCCTGTTGGCAAGCGCCTTGGTTTGTGTGTGTACACAGTAGGTCTCGCAGGGGTGGGTCAGAGTGGCGGGTGGTGGGTGGTGGGTGAATTGAAGAGATAAGGTTGTTTCAAATCGACTAGTGTTCGTCAGGGCGTGTGCCAAGCTTTGTCGCCTGCATCTCTAACCACAACCCCACTCTTTCATCTCATGGAGCGTGAATAGCCATGCTTCGCGCCCTCGTCGCTTGCAGCAGCGGTTTCCGCGCCTTGGCTGGGGCTCTGGAGCTCTGCAGCGGCATGAGGCGTGCATCTCTCTCAGCGGGTTAAGGTTCCATGGATCGGATTTGGAAACTCTAACCTCATCACCAAGTCGGCTTGGCGGGCAAGTCTGATACAGCCGCGGCATGGCCCGCTTTCAAATGCCCATTGTCCACGAGTGAGACAGGCTCAGCAGTGGCAGCGGGCTAGGCAAAGAGCCAGACATGTACCTAGGCCGAGGAAAAGCGCTTTGTGCGATGTGATGTCGTGGGATTTATCCGCGGGGCCGAACTTGATCCGAACGTGGTCAGCGGCGGGGAGGAAGAGGTAATGGGCAGAGCAAAATGGAGCAGAGCTCTCTGGACCTAGGCCAACAGCGGACGCGGCAGCGAGAGCGGTGAAGGGGGCCCTGAGCCAATGCGGACAGCGGACTGAGGCTGGCGGCGTGGGGAGGATGGGGGAGCGGTAGACCAGAGAGGTTTCCGGTGTGTTTGGCGGGCGGATACCATGGGCGGCGTACGCAATCTTCTCTCGAAACCATCTTGCGTCGACTACAGTGCCCCTCCATGACTAGCCAGAGCTCTCCCATGCCTGCCCCCCCGCGCCCGGTGAAGCTCTGGCCGGGGCGTGGCATGCACCTAGCCCGTGCTTGCTTCTGACGCCGCCGACGGAGACTCTGGCAACCTTGGGCCACCACGCCTCCATCTGCCTTGGCTCTCTACATCTGTTTCGGGATTAAACTTGCATCCTGGGCTCCAGTCACTCGAAGCAGCCACAGCTCCAGCAGATGCGCCAGGCCCTGCCTCTCCGATAGGCGCTGCCATCAATAAATTGGCCCTCCACCTGCCCTCTTGCACCCCTCTCAGACCTCTCCTTCCCCTCCCTCTCTCACCCCTCCCCTCATCTCCCTCCTCTCCCTCCTCGCCCCCTCCAATTCTAACACACATACCCCTCTGTCACAATGTCGGGCCTCGCAATGGATCCGGCCAGCTCGTCGGCCATTGACGACAACGACTTTGACGAGGACCATGGCGAGCACCACCCCCACAGAAACTCGGTGCACCACAAGCTGCGCGCCAGCAGCTCCATCATGCAGCTTAAGAAGCTGTTGGGTACGTCTGCGCGATCCAATGGCACGCAATCCGCCTCGGGGCGCCTCTAACACGTGTCTGCCAGTGGCCAACCGAGGAGAGATCCCCATCCGCATTTTCCGCACAGCCCACGAGCTGTCGCTGCACACAGTAGCTGTCTACAGTCATGAGGACCGCCTCAGCATGCACAGGCAAAAGGCTGACGAGGCCTACGAGATTGGCGCGCGGGGTCAGTACACGCCCGTCGGCGCCTACCTGGCCGGCGACGAGATCATCAAGATTGCCGTCGAGCACAATGTCAACATGATTCATCCTGGTTATGGTTTCTTGTCAGAGAATGCAGAATTTGCCCGCAACGTGGAAAAGGCCGGCCTCATTGTGAGTCTTTGACCATTTTGTTTACGCTATGACGAAAGCGCGTGGAGGGGCTGCCACATGCCTCGAGTATCGCCCGCATTTCAGCCTATCGCCCTTGGCGGGGCCGATCGCCCACCTGCCCGGGGCCGATCCTCGCAGACGGCACACTTCGACACCACCACAGTCTTTTTTGTCTAATCCTTGCATATGCAACACTTAAATCCTCGTCGAACCCCGCGCTAACCCATTTTGCTCGTTTAGTTTGTTGGCCCCTCTCCCGATACCATTGACGCCCTCGGCGACAAGGTCTCTGCGCGAAAGCTCGCCGTCAAGTGCAACGTCCCCGTTGTACCGGGAACCCCTGGCCCTGTCGACAAGTTCGAAGACGCAAAGGCCTTTACTGATGAGTATGGTTTCCCCATCATCATCAAGGCCGCGTTTGGCGGTGGTGGCCGTGGTATGCGTGTAGTGCGTGAGCAGTCGACTCTCAAGGATAACTTTGAGCGTGCCACATCAGAAGCCAAGTCGGCTTTCGGCAACGGAACCGTTTTCATCGAGCGATTCCTCGACAAGCCCAAGCACATTGAAGTCCAGCTCCTGGGTGACAACCAGGGTAATGTCGTCCATCTGTACGAGCGTGACTGCAGTGTCCAGCGTCGTCACCAAAAGGTCGTTGAGATTGCTCCGGCCAAGGATCTCCCGGTTGAGACCCGTGATGCCATTCTTGCCGACGCTGTCAGGCTGGCGCAGAGCGTCAAGTACAGGAACGCGGGTACTGCTGAATTCCTGGTTGATCAGCAGAACCGCTACTACTTCATCGAGTATGTATGCCAAACATGTACTTGTCGTACTAGCGCTAACACCTCTCCAGAATCAACCCCCGTATTCAGGTTGAGCACACCATTACCGAAGAAGTCACTGGCATCGATATTGTTGCCGCACAGATTCAGATTGCCGCAGGTGCTTCCCTTGAGCAGCTGGGCCTGACTCAAGATCACATCTCTACTCGCGGTTTTGCCTTCCAATGCCGTATCACCACCGAAGATCCCGCTCAGAGTTTCGCGCCTGACACTGGAAAGATCGAGGTATACCGTTCCGCTGGTGGAAACGGTGTCCGGTACGTCGATAGCTATAAGCCTCAAATGCGTAGATGCAATGCTGACATTTACCTAGTCTCGACGGTGGTAACGGTTTCGCAGGAGCCATCATCACTCGTAAGTACACATTCACCCAGATACCTGGACCTGAGCTGACTATCTTGAAGCCCATTACGATTCCATGTTGGTAAAGTGCTCCTGCCGTGGTTCGACCTACGAAATCGTGCGCCGTAAGATGCTGCGTGCACTGGTCGAGTTCCGTATCCGTGGAGTCAAGACCAACATTCCTTTCTTGATCAAGCTTCTCACACACCCTACCTTCGTGGATGGCCAGTGCTGGACCACTTTCATCGACGATACCCCGGCTCTGTTCGATCTCATTGGATCCCAGAATCGTGCTCAGAAGCTGCTTGCCTATCTCGGTGACCTGGCTGTCAACGGCAGTCAGATCAAGGGTCAGATTGGTGAACCCAAGTTCAAGGGTGTTGTCCCAATTCCCGCCATCCACGACCACACTGGCAAGAAGGTCGATACCTCCGCTCCTTGCACCGAGGGTTGGAGGAACGTCATCTTGAAGGATGGTCCCGAGGGCTTTGCAAAGGCTGTGCGTGCCAACAAGGGCTGTCTCATCATGGACACCACCTGGCGTGATGCCCACCAGTCGCTCCTCGCTACTCGTGTCCGAACTGTTGACCTCCTCAACATTGCCAAGGAGACTAGCCATGCTTTCTCTAATGCCTGGGCTCTCGAGTGCTGGGGTGGCGCTACCTTTGACGTTGCCATGCGTTTCCTTTACGAGGACCCATGGGACCGCCTGAGGAAGATGAGGAAGCTTGTGCCCAACATTCCCTTCCAGATGCTTCTCCGTGGTGCCAACGGTGTTGCATACTCTTCCCTGCCCGACAACGCCATTTACCACTTCTGTGAGCAAGCCAAGAAGAACGGTGTCGACATCTTCCGTGTCTTTGACGCGCTGAACGATGTTGAGCAGCTCGAAGTCGGTGTCAAGGCTGTTCTCAAGGCTGGTGGTGTTGCCGAAGCGACAGTCTGCATCAGTGGTGACAGTAAGTGGTCATATTTTGAAACCAAATTAGACTATGCTAACTCTACATTTCAGTGTTGAACCCTAAGAAGAAGTACAATTTGGAGTACTACTTGGATGTCGTTGAGAAGATTGTCAAGATGGGCGCCCATATTCTTGGCATCAAGGACAGTAAGTCATATCGATTTACCGACTGTAAAACACGTACTAATTCGCACGTCAACAGTGGCTGGTGTACTCAAGCCTCGTGCTGCTCGCCTTTTGGTTGGTACTATCCGCAAGAAGTACCCCGACCTTCCTATCCACGTCCACACTCACGACTCTGCCGGTACCGGTGTGGCATCCATGGTTGCTTGCGCCGAGGCTGGTGCTGACGCCGTTGATGCCGCCATCGACAGCATGTCTGGTATGACTTCCCAACCCAGCGTTGGAGCCATCCTGGCATCTCTCGAGGGCACCGAGTTTGACGCCGGTCTGGACGCCCACATGATCCGCAACCTCGATGCCTACTGGGCTCAGCTCCGTCTTGTCTACTCACCCTTCGAGGCTGGTCTTACCGGACCCGACCCCGAGGTCTACGAGCATGAGATTCCCGGAGGTCAACTCACCAATCTCATTTTCCAGGCTGCTCAGCAGGGTCTTGGTGAGCAGTGGGCTCAGACCAAGAAGGCTTATGAGCAGGCCAACGACTTGCTTGGTGACATTGTCAAGGTCACTCCTACCTCCAAGGTTGTCGGTGACTTGGCCCAGTTTATGGTGTCCAACAAGCTTTCCTACGATGACGTTCTAGCCAAGGCTGAGCAACTTGACTTCCCGTCGTCAGTCCTGGAGTTCTTTGAGGGTCTCATGGGTCAGCCCTACGGCGGATTCCCAGAACCTCTTCGCACACAGGCTCTCCGTGGCCGCAGGAAGATGGACAAGCGCCCCGGTCTCTACCTTGAGCCCGTGGACATTGTCAAGATCAAGTCTGAGCTCAAGGCGAAGTGGGGAGATGCCACCGAGTGTGATGTTTCATCCCACATCATGTACCCCAAGGTCTTTGAGGACTACAAGAAATGGACTACCAAGTACGGAGATCTCTCTGTGCTGCCTACTCGGTACTTCTTGGCCCGTCCTGAGATTGGCGAGGAGTTCCACGTTGAGCTAGAGAAGGGTAAGGTACTCATTCTCAAGCTCTTGGCTATTGGTCCGCTCTCTGAGCAGACTGGTCTGCGTGAGGTCTTCTACGAGATGAACGGTGAGACCCGTGTCGTTACCGTTGAGGACCAGCACGCAGCCATTGAGAACGTTTCACGGCCGAAGGCTGATCCCACCGACAGCAGCCAGATTGGCTCGCCCATGTCTGGTGTCTTGGTTGAGGTGCGTGTTCACGATGGCAGCGATGTCAAGAAGGGTGACCCTGTTGCTATCCTGAGCGCCATGAAGATGGAGATGGTTATCTCAGCACCACACTCTGGAAAGGTTAGTGGACTGTCTGTACGCGAGGGCGACTCTGTCGACTCTGGCGACCTTGTATGCAAGCTGGTCAAGTAAACAAGGGATATGGAAAATGGAATATGTGACGATAAGAATGAAGACGATTAGATGAATACAAAAGCAAGGCGCATGGATGCCATTCATGATTGAAATTTTACAATGACCTAATGCCTGTGATGCAACGAGCTTGGTATGTGGCGATTGACAGTGAACTTGTTTCGAAGAGGTCAAATTTTGGTCTTAACAATTTCTGGTTGTCATTGAAAAGCACGAGAGAAAAAGATGCATATGTTTAGATAGTAGACGAAGTCGGACTTCGAGTGCACATTTGGATTTTATTTATTAGGTAAGAGATCGGTGGAGGGGACCTCATATCCCGATTTGACATGGAATCTGATTCGAGATGCCAAGAAAGCAGACGAATACTGCATTGATTATCTAAGCTATTGTTTGATAAGTGCTTTAAAAAAGGACGCCAGATGCAATGTCGCCATGGACGCCATGAAAATTGACTGGAAGAGAGAGAGATCTTGAATTTAGAATCATGTATGAGAGAAAGAGAGCGAGAGAGTGAGAGAGTGAGCTGCACCAGATCAACCCATGGATCCAAAATCCAGCTTCCTAGCCACCTTATCAGCGCGACCATTCGCAGGCGTCTCTCCCCCTCTCCGCTTCAAATCCTCACCCATAGCCTTGGTACCCCCGCCTTCCTTTGGCAGATTCTCCTTCTTAGTCGGACGCGGCGCATTAGTCCACCACTTATCCTCGAGCGCCTTCCTGGCCGTATACCTCTTCTGCGGATCCAGCGTCAACAGGCCCCTGATAAAATCGCACCCATCATCTCCGAGAGTGGGGAACTCTTGCTTCCACCAGCTACGGGGGCGGGTCTGTCTGAACGCGGTCGTACCCTGCGGCCCCGTCTGTTTATCGGGGGCGACGTAATAAGGTAAAGCGGTGACGCCCGGCCACGTCTCTTCCGTCGGGGTACCGAATTTCTCGCAGATGACGGCGACCTGGCGCATGTCCGTGTCGGAATACAGGAACCAGTCGCGCTTGCAGAGTTCGGCCATGAGAACACCTATGCTCCACATGTCTGCTGTGCCGCCGTAGTGCGAACAGCCGTAGAGAAGCTCGAGGGGCCGGTACATGCGCGTTATGACCATGGTGGTCATTTTGACGCCTGGATCCGCGAAGCTGCGTGCGAGACCGAAATCGGCGATTTTGATGGTGCCGTCTGCGGCGATGAGAGCGTTGCTGCCCTTGATATCGCGGTGGAGGACGAAGTTCTCGTGGCAGAACCATATGCCCTGGCAGAGCATATTCATCCAGGCCTTGATGTCTGCTTTTGTGTATGTAATCTCTTTATTTTTCCAGAGTTTCTCGAGGTCGCCGAGGGGCAGGTGCTCGAGGACTAGGGAGAGGTTTTGTTCTTTGGTAGAGAAGACGTCGTGCAGTTTAATGACGTTGGGGTGCGACATTTCGAAGAGGAATTGCATTTCGCGGATGGCGTCAGGCGCGATGCCGTTCGGGTATTCGGCGTTATATTTGATTTTCTTGATGGCGACAATGTGCTTGGGGTTGTCGCGGTAGTGCGCTTGGTATACGACGGCGTAGGTACCCTCTCCTAACCGTGGACCCATGACGAACTGGCTCCGTACCCGGTCGTTCATCTGTTCTGCGAGGTCCATGCCGCCATCACCGGCTACCGTGGCGGGCGCGGGTGGCGCTGGCGACTTGACGGGCTTGGTGGTGTGGCTTGGGAGGGCGAGCGTTCTCATCTTGCTCGCGGCAGACATGGCCGCACCGGGCGGATTAGGCCGTGGGCTGAGGACGACGGGCGATGCCATGGTGCGCTCGCGAGAAGGTCGCGATTGGGCCGGTGGAGTGTGCGTGTATGGATGTAGGTGGAGAGGCGTCAAGTAGACGTGGTAGAGGGTCGGGTGTTAGCAAAGGGCCCCAACCAGTATCATGAGAGAGGCGAGTCTGCCACCATCTCCGTGCCTTTGTTCTCCTTCTTCCTGCTGTCCTCCTCTTGTAGTGAATAGGTCAAGATAGTGAATAGATAAAGGGCGTGCATGGTTCTCTAGTCTCCACGGGCGCAGGTACCAGGTAAGGTATGGCGTAGTATGGCAGGGCAAGGCACGTCCCCGAACTTTTAGTCTTGGCCGCGGTTTTCAGCGGGGAGCTCGACCTCACCACCGCTGCACGTCGCAGCAGCAGCCATTGCACGCACCATGGCTACTTCTGCCCGAGGACCGCCAGGCACCGTCGCCAGCGAGGGTATTCCAAACAGAACGTAAGCTACCTACTCTACTTTTGTATCTACTCACTCACTCACGCCCATCCAGCCTCTATGTGCGCAATCTGCCCGACAAGCTCCAAAAGGATGACCTCAAAAGGAGCCTGTATATGCTCTTCGCCACATATGGAGTTATTCTCGACATTGTCGCCCTAAAGACCATGAAGATGCGCGGCCAGGCCCATGTCGTCTTCCGCGACGTCGACTCTTCGACTCAGGCGATGCGCGCTCTGCAAGGCTTCACGTTCTTTGGAAAAGACATGGTACGTCTGCTGCGAAGTTCCCTACCAGTCGTAATAGCTGACGCAGCTTAGAAAATTGCATACGCAAAGACAAAGTCGGATACCGTGGCCAAACTCGACGGAACCTACAAGATGCCCGAGCCAGAACGCGCAGAAGACGACCAGCAGGCGCCTGCACAGACATCAAGCTTTGGCGCTGTACCGGAAAAGGCAGTACCAGTCAACGCACAAGATGCAGCCAAGGGCCAGAAGCGGGCAAGGGAAGACGAGGAAGAGGAAGAAAATTCGGATGCCGAAATGGAGATGGACGTGAGCGATGAGGACTCGGACTAAAAGAACGATACGGTGCCTATAGAAGGATATGATACCCACGAGCAATGAAACAGAAATCCCAGCGAGAGGGCATTTGGACAAGATTTCGTCTGCACATAGTGGCTTCGAGTTTGTACGACGCCGCGCTGGAGCTAGCTTTGGTCGGTGCTGACTTGATGTAGAGGGGCATTATAACAAAAGACCATCCTAGCCTACGAGCCTGTAGACAGCCGACAAGGGCCATGCCTTACACCCAGCATAAGAGCAGTTTGGGCTCTGGCGCGTAGAATTTAGGGTCAATATAAGACATTACTAGGCCTGACCGCCCGATGATAGTTCTTTCGTAATAGTCATTTTGTCTCGGCAGCTGTTTCCTGAACCACAGTACAATAGTGGTCACTTCTTCGTTCTATCCTGAAAGCTCCTTTCGTATTTGCCATGTTTACTTCAGGGTCTTTCTCAAACCAGGGTTAGGTAGGTAGTTATCCAGTATATAAAGAACACAACACATCTCAACTTCACACTTCTTCTTCATCCACCACAGCTTGTAAGTGTTGCCCCCTCCCCTATTTTTAGCATTTTTATGAAAGCTGTGCGATCACCCAAAACAGGTACCAATAAGCAAACAACTCCCATGGATTCTGTAGCCCAAGGTTGGACCGATGTGAGGCCAGAGGCCGACGACTACCGCTTCCTACAGCGCTCCGATGAGCGCCGACAACTCTTTCAACATCTGAAGTCCCTCAACGCCCCCAGCCAGTTACGCACGGTATTCTGGGCGTTCTTCCAGGTCGCCGATATCGACGTTCTGCGAAGGGGTGTTGAGTCCGAGATGTTTGTAGAAACACTCGGATCTTTTGAAGTCAACTCGGATGTTGAAAGAAAAGTGGTAGACGCCCTCCTACTCTGGCGGCAGAAACGACCAGAGAAACAACCTACAGCAAATGCAACGCCGATCCACTCGTCATCGAAAGTTCCCTCCAACCAACCATCCTCGGCTCCCCCTCTCAATGCCAGCGTACTGGCCGGGTCCAAGCGAACTCGATCCGGACATATAACTGGCGGCCAGCAATGCAGTGTTACCCGGAACGATGGCGTTAAGTCAAACTGCAAGAGGCGGGATGGAAACCTTTGCGCGGTTTCGAGGATGGCGGAAATCGACGCCGCCCATATTTACCCATGGTGCGCCTTTGGAGGAGAAAATGAGGGGCGAGTCAGTCAATTTTGGAGTACGATGAGGATGTTTTGGAAGCGCGAGGTGGTGGAAGGCTGGCGAAAGAAGATATTTGTCGACGCCAATCATCCGCATCGAGGGACGGAGACAATCGAGAACATGGTCTCCTTATCGGCAACCCTGCACCGATTTCATTCGGCTGCTCGATTTGCGCTCCGACCGATACAACTGTCAGATGACAAGACACAACTCGAACTCGAGTTCCACTGGCTTGTTGTTGAAGAGCGCGATCGCCATGATAAGGTAGACATCATGGACGAACCTTTGTCTTCGGCCGGCCGGCGTTCAGCTGGACGGGGCTACGGCCCACTCGATCGGATCGATCCCGACGACGACAAATACCGGAAACCACTCGAAAGCGGAACCAGATTTGTGATGACGACCGATGACCCCGAGAAGCGACCCCTCCCGGATTCAGGCCTGTTGACCCTACAGTGGCACCTTCAACGTGTCCTTGCCATGACAGGAGCGGCTGAATGGAAGGAGGAGGAGTTCGGCGACGACGATGATGACGACAAGGACGGACCAGGCGTTACAACTTGCGATAACGTGGAAAGTTGGCTCCAGAACGTCGAGCCTCCGGAGAATCATCGTCCGAGCCAAAACTCACCTGCAAGCGATTCGGAAGACAGCACAGATGGTTCGTTTGAATAAACGATAGATCTGTCCAAGCATCTTTTATCAGACAACTCAAACTCTCTTCATATGCTCAACGGAACATATAGGAACCCCTCAGCATAAGCAAGCGAAACGTCGAGATTTGGGCCTTCCTTCTCCCCCGGTTTCGGATGGGGACCCCTTCGAACGCCCCGACTGCGCGAGCAAGATGGCCTTGACGACTTTGCCTCAACCCGGGCCCGCGGCCACGAAGTTGTCAAGCGACTTTTGCCGAGTCGGCGGTCAAGAAGATAAGGAGTCAAATCTGCGGCACGTGCAAGGGGTTCCGACATCCCATCAAAAATCCCGTCGGCGTAGCATATGAAGTAAGTCTTTGGGGTTGTTTGCTTACTGTGTACATGTTTTGTCTCGCGCGGGGTTTTTGGCTTCGGCTGTTTCCCCGTTAAAAAAAACGGGAGCCGAAACCCTACTCTTACCTCCCCGAGCCACGTCATCAGCTCACACTGATTGACGTGCGGTGGCTCCTGGAAACTAGTGTGGCTTGTACACCTAGGCTAACAAGAGAGGTGATGTTTATATTTTATGGGACTTCTGTGAGTTGGCGATCGTCACAAGCAGCCACTCGAATATGATGTACCACGCTCAATCAAAACCGACAGTGAACTGGATCTTTGCGGTACTGAGCCCCAGCTGGTAGCGTTCAAAACGTCGTTTTACTGAACACGAAGCCATTTCCATCTCCGTTTTCCATATGGAGCTCTCCGTCACAATAGAGAACACTATTGCAAATGGCCTATCTCCCAACACCAGCACCGACATCAAGTCCGACGCCATTTCCATCTCCATTTTCTATAGGGAGCTCTCCGTCACAATAGAGAACACTATTGCAAATGGCCTATCTCCCAACACTAGCACCAACATCAAGCCCAAAGCTATTAAGGTACAAATTCCTCATGCGCAACAGCCTAGCATTTCACCCCTCTTAGCTGTCGCTGCTCAGTCAAAACTAACAGTCAGACTAGGAGATCTCTGCGGTACTGAGGTACAAAATCCTAGTATGCGATAGCTTAGCATTTTGCCCCTCTTAGCTGTCGCTGCTGAGAGCAACTATTCACCTAAATCTATGATAGTTGGGCATCACCCGATTGCTCTTTGGACAGATGCTGCAGACACTTATGTTCCGCCCTCACACCGCGAGTCCCTTGTCCGCGACCCTTATGAAAGCCCGAACCGAAAGCTCGCGCTCGAGTTCAACCTCCGACTTAGTATCTTGGACAGTCAATTCAACGAAAAGCTCGATCAAGATGCAGCCGGAAAATTCCTAGCCACAAGAACATTTTGCTCTTCCACGGACCGCTGCATCTCTATGATTTGCCTTGAACACCAGCGTCATGACCAGAGTGTATCGTCCATGGCAATATGCGCCACAGCGCAGCGGCACCTTGAACAGCCAAGCGGGCTAAGCGACACGCCGAATAACTGGCCTACACCGAACGATCCCGAAACATGAAAAAGAATAGCGAAATTCCTAGAGAGCTTTTCAAGTATGTATAGAGCTATCCTAAACCTTGTTACTATTAGCTAACCCTCATGCTCTAGAACGACCTGGAAACATGGGGAAAGAGCGGTGATATTCCTAGAGAGCTAGACAAGCTTCTAGCCAGTAAGCTTTCCAAGTACAGCTCCTTGGGGGAGCTGGGCAAGTGTCTGGCTAGTGAGCTTTCCAAGTACATCTACATATAGAGCCATCTCAAACCTTCTTGGCGTCATCTGATATCTGGCACTTGAATCTTTTCTACCGGTGGTGTGTTAGCTCTAGGGTGTTACCAATCTACACACACATATATATATATATATTCCACTCACATCTTCTCCAAACTCCCCTTTTCCCCTTTATATCCATTTCCCACTACTACTACTATCACCACCACACACACACACCGCGCCTTTCACTCCTCCTCAACCTCAAACCCAACCCTCAGCCACAAACTACACCCCTGACACCCAACCAGCACCTCATTCTCCCCCCTCACCTGCGCATCTTCCAACTCGTCTTCCACAATCCGAAACCCCTTCTCGTCTCCACACCGACACCCCCTCGTCCACTCTACCCCCTGTCTTCCTCCCCTCGCATCTGCCGCCGCATGCTGGACTTCCTCGAAATCGCTCAAATCAACAAGTTCAAGACCAAGAATGAAGTCCTCGCTAATAATAGCCTGTGCTTGCTCCTGCGGAGTTATCCCTGAAGACGTCGTCGTCGTCGTTGTCGTCGTCGGGGTAGTCGAGAAACGCAGTGTATGCCGATTATGAAGGAACCAAGTGTTGTATTCCGCTCGTGTCTTGGGATCCGCGAGTATCGTGTAGGCTTCTTTTACGTCGTCGACTGTGTATGCGGGCTTCGACTTTGTAGTCAGAGTCGTAGTGGGAATGGCATCTCGTTTCTTCTTGTCTGGATGCGCTGCGAGTAGTGCTACTTTGTAGGCTCGTCGCAGGTCTGCTGCTGCTGCTGCTGTGGTCTTGTTGGCTTGGTTTGCGGGTTGGCGCCAGCCCGGTGCGTCGAGGCTCAGGATATGGTAGTAGTCTTTTGTGTAGGCCATGCTGCGCGACCACGACATGTGCGAATGTTTAATGGTAGATTGCGCTGCCCTCGAGGGGCCTTTCTCAGTGCTGCGTTTGCCATGTGTGACGCGACAAGCCTGGGACAGAAAAGTTGGGCGGGGGGGTACTTTGTTCGCTTGCTCGGTACTAGTGGTGGGGCGCGCCGTTCCACAGCATCGGGTACAGGTGCATGGCAACCTTGGAAAAGGACCGTTCAACAGCCCCTCCCCAAGATCGACAATGTAAATAAGTATAGTTATGCAACACAAATCACATGTTCTAACCCAGGCTGACAAAACTGTCCAAAGTAAGAAAGTCAAACATCACGGCTGAGCATTGCAAAAAGTCTTGAAGTAACGGCTTCTTTGGCTAGCTAAGAGTGCAGTATCATGACATTAAGCCCACCAGAGCGTTGCGTACTGCTCTGTCGGCCATCGAAGAAGATGTCCTGACTCCGAGTCCACCAAAAAGACGTCAAACATCTCTATCCACCATAGGATCGAGCTGTTCATAGGCTGCCAAAACGAAAACATGGGGGGGAATTGAGGGTCGCATCCGAGGAACCGAGCGCAGCCTTTTCTCGCCGATAGCAGCCCAAGCCCTCGCAGATGAGGGCATCAGAAGTGCTGCAATCGTTGTTTTGACACAAGATGTCAGCACACTGCGTGCTCGATAGGATAGCGCTGGCGATACAGGATATTTAAAGGGAAATACATTTCAGTCATGGGGGAATTCGACCGTACCGAACCGCTTGCTGCCAAAGCCAATTTTTGAAATCACACAGAACACGTACAACTCCGTAGGACGCTCGCTACCGGCCTCCTTCGTCTATTCGAAAACAGATGACGACGGCTGAGGATACACAAGGTCGAAGCAGGAAGAGTGCGCTTAAGCGGCAGCAGCAGGTGTCTCCTCAGGCTTGGCCTCGGTTGCAGCTGCTGCGTCCTCGGCGGGCTTAGCCTCGTCCTTGGGCGCGTCGGCAGCGGCACCCTCGCCCTCGTTGCCGTCTGATGACGTCCAGAGAGTGAGGTTGTCACGGAGGAGCTGCATAATGAGGGTGCTGTCGCGGTAAGACTCCTCAGAGAGCGAGTCGAGCTCGGCAATGGCGTCGTCGAAAGCCTGCTTGGCAAGGTGGCAAGCACGGTCGGGCGAGTTCAGGATCTCGTAGTAGAAGACCGAGAAGTTCAGGGCAAGGCCGAGACGAATGGGGTGCGTGGGTGTAAGCTCAGTCTGGGCAACATCGGTGGCCGTCTGAAGCATAGTTAGCAATCTCCTGGTTTTTAGCGCGATGCAATGATTGCGTCATACCTTGTAGGCCTCGTGTGCAGCAGTGGCGGCAACCTTGCGCTTCTCACCGGAAGCGAATTCAGCAAGGTAGCGGTGGTAGTCTCCCTTCCTGTCCCGTTGTTAGCCCAGTTTGCGGTGGATGTGGCGGAGTTTTGCACGCACATCTTGTGGTAGAAGACCTTGGACTCGCCGGACTCGGCCTTGGGGATGAGGGAGTCGTCGAGGACGTTGAGGACATCCTGGCAAACCTGCTCAAGCTCGGTCTCGATCTTCTGGCGGTAGTCACGGATGGTGCCAACGTGCTTCTCGGTGCCCTTGGACTCTTCCTTTTGCTCGATCGAGGAGATGATGCGCCATGACGCACGTCGGGTACCAACGACGTTCTTGTAGGCGACGGACAGAAGGTTGCGCTCGTCAACGGTGAGTTCACCGGCGACCTAGGGGTGGGTTAGTACACATTAATAGGGGAGCTTGCAACTGGCTGCTGGCGGTTGGAGCCTGGCCAGCCGTGTGCAGGCGGATGCGGTCGGGCATACCTTAGCGACTTCCTGCGCGATAGTTAGCATGCGAGGGGGGTTGAGCAAGAGTGGCTGGCGTATTGACTGACCTTCATGTACGTAACCATCTCTGCAAACAGACGTCGTCAGCACATTGCGCGGGACTCAGCTGAGGGCGCGCAGGACTTACCATCGTAGCGCTCAGCCTGTTCGCACAGCCGGGCGAGGAAAGTCTTGCTGTTGCGACGTCAATTACTGCAGGGAGTGGTGGGGGGCAAGCCTATCGTACCTCTCACGCTATTTGCAAGAGTCTTGTTAGCCGGTGTTGCATGTATACAAGTGTGCGTGCGTATGCGTGTGGTCTATCGGGGAGCCAGAGGGGCATCCCGCGGCGGACAACAGCGGGGGGGGGAAGTGGGAGAGGATAGGATGGGGCAGACATACCTCAGTCGCCATTGTTACGGAGTATCTGGAGGGAGTGGATGGGGTGGTTGTGGTGGTTGAGTGCGGGGTGGGGGTTGCAGATGGGCTACGGAAGGATAGACGGTGGATGGAGTTGTTGAGGTGTTTGTGTGGATCAATGAACAGAAGAGGATCGAAGTTGTTTTGAGGAAGCGAGCGTCTGCCCTAAGAGAGTCCCGGGGGGCCGTGCGTAAAACGAACAACACCACCCCGTCGCCAGCGCCTTCCCCCAATGGGCGGCTGGGACGCTGGGACGAGTCTATTCACATGCCCGCCTGCCCCGTTCGCGCCGTTGGCATGCGGTGTACCTGCTAGGCTGACATCCTGTACGTACCTATCCACACATGTGCACTCCCACACGCCCCTTTTTGCCATGTCGTTCCCCTATTCTTTCAGGATACTTGTTGCTGCTGCCTCTGCTACTACCACTGCTGAGGCTGTGCGCGACAACTCAAGGAGCTGGCAATGAGGGGTACATGGGGGGGCACGTGAGCATTCAGGGTCTATCCACCCACCCCCCCCAAAGACAACACCCACCACCAGCGCCCATAGCCCTGCCCAATCTCCCAAACCCCCATGGCGGCGCTGGCAGGCTTTGCTCGCTGTCCACCCGTCAGCCTGTAGTCATTGCCGCCCAGCAGTCACGCGAGGCGGGCGTGGGAGGGCGGCGGCCAGCGAAGGAGAGAGAGAGAGAGGCTGACTCCTACGCTGCCGTCCCATGTTCAAGTGGGGGCCAATCAGTGCTCCTTGGAAACAGCTAGAAAACTTGGACGGCTCCTCTTGCGTGGAGCTGCTCTGCTTGCCCCATGATTCGTGTCGCGCTGTGGGCAGAGACTACCTCCGGTGCTTACATACCACTACCTACCAACTATGTACATATGTATACTTTACATACACATGCACATTTACACACACTGCACCTTGACATGAGAGGCACTTGCCATGCCCTCCACTGCCAACTCACAACACGAAGAAGAAGAAGAGAAGAAAAAACAATTACATACACACACGGCACGCACATTTTGCCTGAATCCCCAGCAACCACTTGTGCATTAAAAAACTTGTGTGCTGACACCGTCTTTGCCGCATGCCACATATGCATTCCACAATCCCCCCCTTCCCACAACCCGGGCTCTGGCTGGTCCGCGCGGTATAATATGCCGTCGCGGCCCGCTACCAGAGCCTTTCGCCCGTGGACACGCCTAGCAGCCAGCAGCATTGACCGACACCCTCTAGTAGTTGCACGGGTCTCGGCTGCGCAGGGACATGTTCGTGCCCTTTGACCTCTTGTAGCCCTCCCGGAGCGATTCGTGTCTGATCCAGACTGCTGACCGACCTTTTGTCCATCCCATGTATCATATCTATCTGTCCAATCAACCATTCAATCACATCGCCTCCCTCTATCCGCCCACCAACCCGTTTGTTGCAATCACATCAACAATCGCCACACTCCCAGCATCAGCGCCGCCGTACCCGTACACACGCCCATCAGCCACTGCAGAGTCGAGAACTTGACGGCTTCGAGCCTCTCCCGGAGCTGTGCTGTTTCCTGCTCGATCCTCGTGTCCGTCTCCTTCAGCTTGAGCTCCTGCACATTGGCCTCCTCGCGAATTCGCCCCTTCTCTAGATTCAAGTCCAACCTGACCGATGCCTGAGTCCTCTGTATCTCGTCCCGTAGTCGTGAGTTCAGCTTCGCAAGTTCGTTGGTGAGCCTCTCGTGTGATGCCCGTGTAAGACTGGATTCGGTCGAGTCGGCCGTCATGAGTTCGGAGCGCAGCTTTGCAAAATCAACCTTTTGCGTGTATGTAGCCTTTTCCTGGTCCTCGCGCAGCACCATGGTACGTGTGAGATTTTGTATGCTGCACAACGTCAGTTTACGCCAGCCTGGAATCCTCTATACTTGTCCCACACTCACCTCTCCTCAATCACGTCACTGAGCACCCTCATCATCCCCTCAGCCTGCTCTTCTGTGAAACCCTCCTCTTTCAGCCGCTGCACAAACTTGAGCGTGTCGAAATGGTGGTCCTTGGCCTGCTTCGCCGATGCGCTGAAGCTGCGCTGAAGCTCCAGAGCAGATCCATGCCCGCTTGTGCGTTGTGACCACCTTTGCTGCTGCCATTGTCTTGTTCCTGCTGTCTGAAGAGGCGAGAGCTTCGAAAGTGGCATGCGACCCTCCGACGCCGCCCAACAAGATCCATGTCGCCTTGCTTCTATTGTGCTCTGCGCTGCAGGCCACGAGCTACTTGCAGACCATTGAAGCCGAGGTGCAAGAAATCGCGGAATCGCCGCAGCCGATACTGAGGGCGCTGCCATTGTGCCGATGTTGTAGTTCCTACATCGTCGCGCTGTCGAGAAATTGGAAGCCGCCCGCGGGTAGCCAAGCCTCGCAGACATTAATGGATTTGCCGAATTCGGCATACCATTCCATCGCCCTCACTAATAAACCCACCCTGCAGCACCGTGCTTGCTCACTATGCATCGTTACTTGTTTTTTTGTCATTCTATTGTATATTCATTAGAATTTCTTCAAAGCACATGTTCCCAAAGCCATGATCAACGCTTGCTATGCATGCCTACTATTAAACACAGAAGTACACAAACAAAACAATCACCACCTCCTTGTCTATCTTCCGTATTCCAGGCTCGGTACAATCACTGGCCCATACTTCATCGGTGCGCTATATCCACCGTCATTCTGCACCATGAAGTCAACCGCCAGACTTAACTTGCCCCCGCTGTGACCAGGAATGCCTTGTCCAAACGTCCCATTCACAACGTCAGGATCGTATATCACACACGCCACATAGTTTCTTCGACCCATCAGTCGCTTATACTCCCGTGGCTGTCCATTGACGTCCTGTGTAAAAATTTCCATCATGTCCTCCTTTGTGTCCGAAGGCTGATTATTGCTGCGATGTCCATTCTGTGGTACGTAGAGCGCACGGTTGTTGTGTAGAAGTCGCAGGACATAGTTGCTGGGCGGTGCGTTCACGACTGAAGACGAGATGATCTGGTACATGGTCTTGTGGTCCTGGGGTCTTGAAGGGTCATGAACCAGACCAGCACCACAGCAGTCAACACCGCCAGAGAAGAACGTCATCCGCAACGACTTGTTGTGAGCAATGCCTTGTAGTGTCCGGATCAGATATGTCCGCTCAAGGTCCTGGATCTTGTTAGCATGTTATTTGAAATCACCTGGCCTTTACGAACCTTTGAATCGTGCGTCCACTGATCTCTCAATTCATCGAGCAAATCAATCTCTCCAAACGGACTCAAGACACCACTCATCAGCCCAGACTTGCCGATAGCCTTCTTGACTGAGTTGAAACCATCTCCGACAACGCTCTTAGCGCCAACAACACCAGCCACTCCAGCAGTCACCTTTCCAAGCATGTTAAAAGTACCAGTGACAGCCTTCTTGCCCGTAGCCATCGAGTGCGCAAGATGCTCAACAGACTCAAGGCGGGGATATACAATTGGAACAGGAATCATCCAGATACAATGTTGCACACTCGGCGGTAGCGTTGCAACCTTGGGGAAGATGCCCTGATACGTTGGTCCTGCCATGACTTGATGCGGGTTGCGTTCTGAGCGGCAGTCTGGGCCGACAACCGTAACACAAGGACCAAGATACTTGATAAAGTGCCAACCTGTGCCGGTGATTGTGAAAAGGTCCATGTCGTTGTTTACATTCCGGAGTATTTCGAGTGTTGTGTGGTGCTGGAAGAGCAAGTACATTTCAATACCCAATCTTCCAATGTTCTTGAACATGTTGGAGAACTGCATATATTCAGGATACGACCCGAAGCCATCAAAGCTGCAAATCGTTAGTATCTAGATAGTTCAAGAAGTTAACAAGAGCTTACATGTCGTGGTCATCAAGAGCTAGGATGTGGGGAATTTGAGCGAATGCCTCTCGGAGATGTGGCTGATCAAAATGGCTAGTGTAATAGTGGAAGTATGCATGGCAAACGTCTTCCTCGTGCTTTGCGGTCCACGCTGCGTTCTTCCGGACCTCTTTACCACTTGTTGATGTCCATTGCTTCAACAGCGGAAGCTCTTTCCACAGACGGTCAGCATAAATCTGGCCACCCAGACCCAGTTGGACATGGAAGCCACCGCACTCGGCATTCTTTTGCAGAATGTCCTTCCACATCAACCCAACCCCACCGAGTCTTGCTCTCTCATTGGCGTTAACATTGAGCGCGAAATCGTTTCCTGAATGAGCAATAAATCGCCAGCTGGTCTCATGTCGCCCAGCTACCAAGAACTCAAATCGGGTGCAACCCAAGTGTGATGTGATTGCGTAGGTCCACTTAGCTGCACGGTCATCTTCCATCTTCAAGTCAATATCGTATCTGTAGAAGATCCATGTTTGGTGCGTGTAAATGGGGTTGGCCTTGAGCTGTCGTGGGTTGGGCGACAGGTCTGTACTCTGGTGGATATGAATTGTAGGAGGATGGGGGGTATTGGTAATAAGGAGAATTGATCCCAGCCACAGCCCTCGTTCAACGTCCATGTTTGTATACCTTAGGTACGGTCCAAAGTATACGCCATTGGTAGGAGCTACTTTGTACTGGTCTACACCTGCAGCAGGAGGTGGTCCAGTGAAACCTGTGGTAGTTGGAGTTGCAAGGGGTGCCATGCCAAAGTCTCCAGGGAAGGTAGCCGTCTGGGGAGCAAAGCCAGGTGACGCCATAGGAGTCTTTCCAAAAGACGGGGATGCTAAAGGACCACCGACAAACGTGCCTGTAGGCGACATGGGCTCGTTCAGATTGAGAGGCGTGGGTCCCTTGGGGAACTCCCATTGTGTAGATTGGGTGGGAAGATGGATGTAGTAGTACTGACCAGAGTTGGGGTCGAGATGTGCTATCCAACCCTCAGGTAACGGCGGGGGAGATGCTGGCCCTGGTCCTGGCCCTTGGGCTGGAGCCGGGCTTGGCGTATGAGCTGGTTGAGCCGGTTGAGCCTGTGGCGGGAACTGGTTCTGTGTGGGTGTTGGGGCTACTACCGCTGCTGCGGGTTGCGATGGTCCAGCCTGCTGGCGCGCATCGTTTGCGAATGCAGGGTGACCCTGGTTGGGATCAGCCAGCGCCACGCCTTGAGCAGCTGGCTGCTGTCCTTTCTCGTTCGGATAGCTGTGGGCTTGGCCAGTTGGCGGGGTCGTTATGCTCGAGTAGGCTGGCGGTGGTTCCTCGTTCAAGTTCATGCGGCCCATATCCTGGCTCAGAGGATGATCTGGGGATGCATTTGTCTGAGATGCATTTGCAGGAGGGGGCGAGAAGCGAGTGTTTGGCGCTTGCGGAAGAGGACCCTGGGGAGGCGTGCCTGATGGCGGTACCTGATCCATACCTTGGTACACTGCCGGTGGACCATGCGGCATGTTGCCTGGCTGTTCGGTGGGAGTCCACGGTCTTCTTATGGGCTGTTGGTTGGCATAGACCTGATTTCGCTGGGCGGCTGCTGCATTATGGGCACTTTGGGCTTGCAGATTGGTGAGGGTTGAAGTTCCTGCGATGCCTGCCGCAGCAAAACGCGCTTCAATGCCGCCTCCGGAAGGTGGGATGATGGGTGTCTCTGGAGGGGGAGGCGAGCCCCGCTGCGCCCTTACTGTCGAAGTTGAAGCCGTGGAACTTAGGCGGTTGACACCGACTGGTGTGGGCACTTTGAGCGCAGGCTCGTCCTGGTTGGGACCTGTGTAGACGACATTATTCTGTGCAGGTTGTGACGAAGACTGTGCACTCGGAGGGGGAAAGTATTGCTGGTGGTACTCGGGATATGGGTTGCTGTTGGCGGGTGGATCTCCGGTGTGCTGCCTCTGAGGCGCCTTCTGGAACAACCCCTCCTTGTCGGGTGCATCTGGACCGGGTGAGTCTGGAAGGGGTTTTGGCGCAGTTCCTCGTCGCTCTGCGAGTCTCGAGGGCTGGACTGAGCCGTCTGGGTGCCTGCCAGCGTAACCACCTATCGTCGGCCTGTTTGGGTCGTTCGCATCGAAGCGAGCGCGCTGGCCGGGCGAAGTGGGACTGGGCCCGGTCGCATTCGACCCTCTCCTCGGTTCTTCTCTTCCTTCAGCAGGCGTCGTATTTGCGCTCCGTCTCTCACGCTCGCTGAGAGGTGTATATCTTCCGGTGCCGAGGGTAGGCTGAACATTGGGTGGGCGGTCATTGTCCGGGTAAGGGAGAGGGGCAGTGGGAGGACTCGAGGGTGGTGCGGGGAACGAGGGCATAGGCGGCGGGCGCGAGAATGCGGGCTGGCTTGAGCTGCCCGCAGAATCTGTTCGCGGCGGCGGGCTTTTGCCATCGCGACCTTTCTGTATCCTCAGGGGCCCGACTGTAGGGATGATGGGTGTCTCCGGGTTGGTGTCGTATCGCAAGAAGAGCTCCTCCTCGGGACGGCCCTGCTTGCGCCCGTCCATGGTTTTGGGAGGGCTTCTGGATATCCTTGGGCGCGCGTTCCTGGATCGCCGGCGATGACAGGCGTAGGCTTATTTTTGGCGACGGGCGCTGACAGCTCGACGTGCGCAAGGAGCCGGAGGGAGGGTGGGCGGAGGGCTGCTGGTGGGGTAGTGGCGCGAGGCCTTGTGGCTGGTGGCTGGTGGCTCGATATGACGTTGCGACGCGGGCGAGGGGCACCAGCAGTCCAGGAGTCGTGCATGCGCAGTCTTCCGGGCCGGCCAAGTTTTATAGGAAAAGGAGATGCGGATGGCACAAGATACGCCCCCCCTTCCTGCCTGTGCCTACGCGATGCTGCTGACTTACGTAGGCCAGTTGCCCACACACAGCCTTCCCGCAAGTTGGGCTGCGGCGGGTCTTGCTCTACAGCACCACCCTGGCCGTAGGAGGCGCCCGCCCATGTGATTGGATGCGACGAACATTTACGCGCTGCGGCCGGATTGGAGACCGCTGGTCACACTTGGCGGGCGCATGCGACCTGCTTTCTGTACCTGAGTGGCACACGCTACCACCCGCCCTCTGCCAATCACGCTCGCTGCATCGCTTGCCATGTCTGTGGCTGGTGGCAGCCACTATGCCCTCGAGATCACCATCGCAAAGCGGGCCGCGAACTACTTCATGCACCCCTGCTGCGGGCCGATACTCTCAAGCCTCCCGCGACATGGCCAAATATGGAACTCCTGCGTAATATGTAGTATGTATGCGTGCTCCATCTTCATTCATTCATTTGTATCCTACCAGAAACATGTAGACGGCTGGTAGCACTCGGAGCACCATCCTCCCTGCTGTGAAACCAACCCCGGCCACACATCCCTCACTACTCTAGCTATCTTCATCGCACAGGTCTGAGCACCTCCCAATCCCTCATATTCTGCATGTCCTCGGGCTCATCGTCCATCAAGCTCCTCCCACCCATACCAGTTCGTCCACCTCCGTTAGTGTTTGTCCGCGGAGGCAGAGCCGGCTTATGATCATCGTCGTCAATCAAGTTTTGTATCGGTTTCCGTGCAAGGTTAGGAGGAGGTGCCATTGATCGCTTCACTGGTGGTGGAGGATACGTCCTCAATTCCTCCGTTGGCGGATCATCACGGTATCTTTGAAGCGGCGGGGTCGGTGAAGTTCGTGTAGAAGATGATTTGGTAAGAAGAGCCGGTTTCTTGTTCGGAATTGGCGGAGCGGGTTTACGGAGTACCTGTGGTTTGCTGCTACCGGAAGGTTGGCTTTGGAGCGGCATGTTTGAGGCCCGGTAGGGTAGAGTGGGTAAAGAGTGTGTTGAAGCTCCTGAGCCGGACCGTCGAAGATCATTCAACCCGTTTCGCGAGCCTTCTGGGCCAAGGATCTGCTGTGCATGGCCCGGATACAGCGGTGCAATCATCTTGCGTGCCGTTGGCTTCTGCGTTGCTGCTGAGTTTGTCGACGATATCGGATCGTTGAAGTCAACTGTGCGTGCCCTTTGCGAGCCGCGTGCTGGTGGTGGCTCTGGTCTGCTACGACTGTTCTGCAATTGCTTGATATCCACCCAATCTGGTTCTGGGCTGGGGGTGAAAGGGTTGCTGGGTCTGTTCGGATTGGGCAAAAGATCGCTAGATGGCGGCTGGACGCGCGCTTTTGCTGGGAGACCTTTGGAAAATGAGCATCCATGCTACAGCAGAGAAGAGGGCAAAAGTACCATTGTCAAGCCACCATTTCCTCCGATCGGAACTTGCCGGTGGTAGCCCTGGCTCTATACTGTCGTATCCAAGCAAATCTTCATCGTCTGTTTCATCTTCCCCTAGATGGTCAGCTGCCCTGGTGTCGCCAACAAACTCCCTTCGCTGTCTATACAGAGCCGCTTTCAGGCTCTCTTTCTTCTTTTCGTCAACTCTTTGCACCAAAACTTGGAACGTCGCATAGACTGGTCGATGATCAGAAAATCGAAGGGGCGCGTCGTTGTAGTGTATCTGTCGAATATTGTCGCCTTTGCGAAGAACACGGTCGCACCATGCAGGTATGCGTGCCTTCTCTGACGTATCATACTGATCACTATTAAGATCGTACTTGTACGTGGGTGGGAAGGTAATGCGCGCTTCCGAATAGTAAGGGAAGGTTAAACCTGCGACCATCTGCAAGTTGAGCTAGGGCGTGTCAGCAGCGATAATTAATGTGAAAGCTAAACAACCTACCTGGTCGTTCTCATATAACGTCTCAAGGTCGCCGACATGACACAATTTCTTCACCTTCTCATTACTCAGACCTATCCGGTAGTTGAAGTCACCAAGCCATATCACGGTATCATGGTCGTCGATTGATCTGTTTCTCTGAAATCGCAATCCGTGGCTGATTGTCTTGTAGTCGCGGTTGCGCTCTTCGTAGTTGGCAAAACCAGCTGCAAGATGTGCAGTGACGAGGCAGATTGAGGTATTGGCGTATTCGAAGCGGATTGCCACAGCGCCTTTGTTGCCAGCCATTCCAGACATACCGGTCTAACAAGTTGGTTAGTATTCTAATACCACAAATGGAATATCTGTGTCTACCTTCTTCAAAGCACCCTCAACATTCTTGATGTGCTTTAGACAGTCTGACCGGACAAAAACTGACAGGCTTGCCCCGACTAGCTGCCCGCCCCTGAGCATGACATATTCATCCTTGCCGTGTCTCTCAGCGTTTCTGTTCAGACACGCCCTTACGGCCTCTTCCCAAGCCTCTCGTCGATCTGGATCTGTCGACATAATCTGCTGCGGGCTCAACTCAACTATTTCTTGGAATCCCACAGCTACTATCTCAGGGCACTGCTGCGAAGAATCAACATCAGGACACAGCCATGGCGACAGATCACTTCTGATACCATCCGTCTTTCCGTTTAGGTTGAATGTCCCGACAAGTATGTTGATCATCTCGGTTTCTGAGTACTCTACGGACCGCCTTGCAAGCTCAGTGACAACAAAGTCGTTTATTGGGTCGTAAAGATGCACTGGCACTTGGCCAATGAGTCGTCCGAGCAGCATGTCGATTGTGTTTTGCCGCCCCTTATCAGCAAAGTTATTGATGTACATTCGCGTGGCGCTTTTCCGAGCATCTGCAAGAGCACCGGCAAGCGACATCTTTCCAGATCGCGTAAAAGAAGACTTCAAAGCGCCGGTGCCGGCATAAATCTTGGATAGAGCATCGCCGTTGTCTGCCCACATGCTCGAATGTCTGGCCCAGAAGTCTTGACTGGCTCTGAGGCCTTTATGGCTCAAGAACAATTCAAGCGCCATCTTGCTGATGATGGTTTGGACAAGATTTGTGCGATCGAGACAATCTAGACAGTTCGTTCTAAAAATTCCCTCTTGCTGCAATATGGTCATGGTCCGCCGAACAAGATAGTCTTGCCCGTTGTGTCTCGTTTGCTCTTCTACCTCTTCAGAAAGGTAGTATCCAAAGCCTTCTGCAGAATCTTGGATCCATCTGGCGATCATGCTGGCCATCTCGTACCCACCTGGACCACGTGTCTCGGCATGGAAATCGTATTCGGTAAGCTTGATGAGATCGTGTTCATGTTGAGCGGGATCATGCCCATGGTTCAGCGGGCTGTTGCGGATATGACCACGATATCTATATGACAACTCTAGCTCATTCTGCTTTTCATTGCTCAGCAAATTGACTACGTGTATCGTGCCATAGCTCAGCTCTAGGTTTTCAAAGTGCTTATCAAAAGCCGGCTGGGTGGCTTCTGGAGATCGCGTGATGGTGATCTTCTGTTGATTGGGCAAAAGGCCAGCTTGTTGCTCCCAAAAGATAGGCACACTTCCTCGCACTTGTACGTACGAGAAGCAAGCTCCTGATGGAGCCCAATGGATGGTTTCAGTCTCAACAAAGTTCGCGACGTTTCCGTCGTCGTCGATGCCTCGTGAGTTGAACCTGGTACCAGCCCTTTTGCATGATAGTCTAGAAATAAGGGTCATGGAAGAAGGCATACCCGAGTCCTGGACCCTGATGGGTGCTGAGGCCTTGGGAATTGTAATCGTCAGCGCGAAACCGCGAATCGCTGATGTCAGGATTCCCGATGCGTCCAGCGCCTCTTTGTCCCTCGATGCGAGCCTACTCCTGAAGTCTACCAGTGGCTGTATCATGTATGAATTCCACAGAAATCCGGCATCCAGGCTGTCGATAGAGACGGTGGTGGCGTCCGTAGTACGATCTTGCAGCCGCCTGGTAAGGTCAAAGTCTGAGCTGTAATAGAAGGTTCCGCTGCTGAGAATCTTCTTGAGCGCCAGACACGGGTGCTCCGTCGGGCTCTGTTCTTTCCTGCCCCCAAACCCCATTTCATATCCCTCATCGTCTATTGTATCGGTAGGGTAGGGGTTGACTTCATTGTCAAGCAGCATGTCATAGCTGGTGCTGGTCAGGCAGTAGAAGCCGACAGAATGTATTCGTTGCACGGTCTCGCCCGGCCGTACGGTCGCAACTTTGCTTGCGCCGTTGACTACAATCAAGAAGACATTGTTGTCCACGGTAATCAGCCCCAGGGTACCATGTACGTTGACTGAGTTTATAGCCCTGTAGTCCTCCAGGTCGATTTCCTCCAACCGTGTGAACTCGACCATGCAGCGCGCGACGCCAGCGCCATTACTTCCCAGCGACGTTGACGAAGCATTTGGATTCCCATTGTGCTCGGTGGTGGAGGCGCTGTGTCGGAGGACGAGGGCGTGGGTTGAGGTAGCAAGTGCGATTGCGCGGTGCGGGTAGTCTTTGATCAGGACGCGGATAGACATTGTTGGTGGTAGGGGGGTGCGACGAGCGGCTCGACGGGCGCTTCGGGCATGTCCCACTTGCTCTACTTACGTGCAGCGGTGAAGAGTGCTTGCGCGCAAAGTATGTCGGTCGTGGCAAGTAAGCACGTGTACTTGGAGGATTGTTTTCAGCTCTGGGAACAATCTTGGTCTCAATGCTGATCGCAACCCTGGACTCATATGCACATGCGAAACCGCTCCGCTGGTGCCCAAGGCTTCCCTGGCCATCGCTTGCACCGGCAACCGAAAGCGGGTTTCCTGTGGCTAGGACTTTGTCTGCACCCAATACTTTGGCTCTCTGAAAGGGCGGCGTCCGGACGTGCGTTGGGCCACCGCCGTCATCCAGGAACCGCCTCAGCAATGACCTCACTCACAGCCACTAAAAGCTTTGGAACAAACCGGAGCATGTCATTAAATCGTAACAAGGCCACTACGTACTATGTGCAGATTCACAGTATCTGCCAAACAATTATTTTTCAACATCATTAACATGAGTGCGATTGAATCAGCCAGACGCGCCTTGCAAACAGGGTACTTCTCCCTCACGGTAGCATGGTAGAAGGCCCTGACAAGGTACCAATGATTACCGACCGTAGTCCCTCCTCCGCCTTCCGTCATTTTCTCCGATTGACACCCTCATGTTGGTGGTTTCTCTATAGCCTCCCCTCGAATCGTCGTAGCCAGCACGGCTGCGACTACGCTGTCTGCTCCGGTCTCGCGTCTGATATCTCTCGTAATGATCGCTCTCGCTCGATGCAGGCTCCACATATCGGTAGTGCTCGTAGCGTGGGTTGTCAGGGCTGTAAGCTCGTTGGCGTTCACGCCGGACCTCGCGCTCACGGTACACATATTCACTACGGTCATCAAGACTAGACGTATGGGAGGTGATGCTAGATCGCGGAGAGACCTCGACGTAGTGCGCGCCACCGTGATGGGAAGTATGATGAGACGAGATATGGCTTGGCGGCGGTGGTGGAGCAGGCATAGGCGCCGGTGGTGGTGGTGGAGGCGGAGAAGGCTGGACGAACACAGGCACCGGCTGCGGCGCGGGGATCTGAAGAGGTTTTGGCGATGGCACAGCAATATAGGATGACGAAGGCCGTGGAGGTGAGTCGCGAACAACCTCACTGCGCGAGTAGCGGCGTTCAATGTCGCGCGAATGTCGCGATACACGGCGACGGGGCGGAGAGCGGGCACGCTGCACCACGCGGTAAGGGACTATGTGGTCCTCTTCCTGCTTAACTTTGACAAGACACATGGCGCCTTTCTCGCTCTTCGCTATGCACTCCGCTGGCAGCGACGAGAGTCGAAAAGTAGGGAGCTTCGATTGCGATCGCAATGTGATTCGTGGGGGCCGATCAGCGTGGGGTTGCCCGATCGAAGACGCGGACGGAGCACAACACAACCCAAGCACGCGCAAACGAGGCAGATGGAGAAGCGGAAAAAGGACAGCAGAGCTTGAGGGTATCAACAGGAAGATTGGATAAGTATGCGCCCCAGATGTTGGGCAGCCGATGCCCAGCCACAGCTGACCCCCCATGTCGCTTTCATGCTGCTCCGCCTTGGAACGGGACATGTGAGTACATACGATGACGAGGTCTAGGCTCGTCTAAGTAACAACGGTGTGCTAGCGTGCAGGCTGCAGGCTAGCCCCAGGTACAAGCCACCACCACCACCATGCTTAACAGCCAAAGCGGAAAGTAAGTACAATCATATTTCCCGTGGCCGTATAGACTCGTGACAATCGTGCCGCATCCCGCGTACAAAGCACTACATGTTCCACCCACTTGCTATCTCAAATTATACATGAACCACCTAGATACCTCGACAAGCCTGCCTATCCTCTCCTCACGCACGTGTGAAATCTTTGGAGATTGCCGTCAGTAGGTCCGTCATACAACCTGCCCTGAAATTATCGGCCACGTATTCATGCAGTGCCCGAAGGCATGTCTTTTGCTGAGTCTGCAAGTGTGCCGCTGGGCATGACGGACGATAGAAATGGGAGGTACTCTCGTGTTGCCTTTATATATGTATGTACACATCAGAAGACAAGAACATGACTACCACTAGTCGTCCATGGGCTTGTCCTCCAGTGTAACGCCTCGAGGCGCCGTGTCTTCACTTCTGGTGCTGCCGGTCGAGTCCCTGTTGCCTCTCGTCAAGCTGCCAGCAGTCTTCCGGGGAAAAGGTACCCTGGTGCTTGAGGGCGCAGGGTGCTCGACAGGAGCAGCCTCAGAGGCACCATTTGTAGTAGCAGGAGCTATTTCGCCGGTAGAACTATCATCACTTCCGGGTACTTCAAGCGATCCACGGTTTCCATTGGCCTTTCGCGAATCAGTAGGTGATGACGTGTTGACTGGGAATCGTGTGGCACTTCGGTCTCGGCGATGAGATCCTGATACTCGCGAGCCAGGCGCTGGTGAGGTTGCCCGTGGTGATCGCTGAGCAGCGATGGCACGTTGCCGCTCCTCCATGTTTGCACGTCGGTTACTCTCATCTGTAGAGATTGCACGGGGGCGCTGAGCACCAGAGGATGAGTGTGTGAGTGTGCTGGCGCGCTTCAACTCTCCGAAAATCGCATCCTTGTGCGCAAACAGATCACGCACCAGGCGGTAACTGTATCGTTCATTCATAGTCAAACTTGACTCTTGCTTAGGCCTGAGGATGCATGGCGCGAGCGTATTGGCTAGTGCCGTGACGTACGTCTCATCAGCCGAGGTCAGCTCAATAAGACGGGTAAAGTGTGTGCAAATAGCATCCAGTGTGGCAATATTGGCAAGACGCAGTTGGCCAAGAGTTGACTGGATGACAGAGATCCTTGTCTCTTCAGAGACGTCGGTTGCAGTAGTGCTGTAAATGGTCTTGACAATTTCGTAAACATGGGAAGAAACCAATGAGTCTAGTGCAATCAGTAAAAGAGCCTATAATTGTCTCGTGGATTGCATACCAGGAAGTTCCAGGAGGTAGAGCTTGAGGACGCTGGCAACGATTGGCACGTCATACTTCTCAAGCAGGTCGTCGGGGAATCTTTTGCCAGTGTTGATCTCGGCTCTGAGAGTGTGAGTTTGGGACAGAGGTACGTCGACTAGCCAGATCCCCCGACGGGCTTCGTCGCCCTCGAGATCAGGGTAGTGGTTGTCCAAGAAAGTGAGTATGGTAGTGATGATTATTGGCACACGCTTCTTGTCCGAGCGCGCGCGAGCCTCCAAATCTACACCAAAGGTTTGCTCTGCATGATTGTCAGTATCTCATAAAAAGTGGAACTCGAAAGCGCCGTACCATCCACAGAGTTATAGTAGTTCTCATATGTCATCACTTTTGGCACAAATGGGCCTGTCCTGTAGTTCTCGAGCATGTACCGCAAATCACCCAGCGGCTGCACCGTTTCTTGGAAAAGCATCATCTTGTCCACTGTGCTTTGCAAGCTAGGGATGACGTTGCTGACGGCTCCAGAAAAGTCCAGGATAACCGCCTTGATAGCCTTGAGTCTGTCCAGCTCGCAGCGCTCCATGAACTTGAGATGGTCCACCATTGCCTCCTCCAAATTACACCTCAAGGAGTCGAGTTTCTTCACCGACGCCTTGTATCGCTCGTCAGCTTCACGAGCTTCTCGCCTCAATCTCTCTGCCGGTGTTTCATTCGGGTATTGGTTGTTGAGCGGATTCCATCCCTGCAGGTACTCTTGCACAGTTCCGACAGGAGTATCCACGGTAATGCTATCGACCGATGAGTTCGACATGGTAGTGGACGAGCGTGCCATGGGTTGCTTCTTCTCGGGCAATCCGGTAATCTGGAAAGCCTTGGTTTTCCACTGGTAGTTCATTCTAGAGCTGTTGGCGAACGTGTTGCCGACATTACCAACCAGGCGCAGGAAGCCATGGGCGACCATATCTTGGCCGATGCGCTCGGCATAGCTGACGGTAGTAGCACCCATGTGCTTTTGGATGTACTCGGTGATGTCGGCACCAGTTGAGCAATTCTGGTATGTACCCAGGATGGGAACTTTGACCTCGCCGAGCTTGATGTTGTCGAGCATATGTGTGAGGATCTTCTTGACTTGGTCGGGCTGGTATGTCTCATCGCCTAGATCGATGGGCTCCTCTTCCTCGTCCTCGGGCTCAGACATTTTAATAGTAGGCACCTTAACCTTTGGGCTGTGCGCAGCTTCACTCTGGGGGTCCTGGAAAGCGAGCTTGTCCTCCTCCTCGAGATCCTCGACTAGACGGCATTTGTTGTAGTATTGTGAGCGGAACTTGCGGACGGCATCGGCCTGGCGGTCGTGGATCTTGATACGCGATTGCAGGTCGTCTTGGGAGTTCTGGACACGGGCCGCGTGCGCCTCGCACCAGCGGCCAAAGGGATTCACAACCAGCTCTCGGATGTTGGACGCAATCTTCTTGTGATTTGCGGCAGCTGCCTCCATCTCGGTGCGCACGCCTTCATAGGCCTGGTGGGGGTTAGCGGTCAACGGTCAGCAGTCGGGCATAGGCAGCTGCTGTGTGATACGCACCTTTCGCACACTTGCGCCCTCATCTCTACTGAAGCCTCCGGCTATGCGCTCAGTGGCTGGTGTAATGGCGGCCAGCGAGTTTCCATAGACCTCTTCGGCATCGGCTCGCATGCGGGCAACGGTTAGAATCTGCTGGTTCTCCTGAACTCCCTGCTGGAGCTTTCCAAAGAGAACACCCAAGCCTGCAAGGTCAGCACAGGCGGGGCGGTGTTGGGAGCGGGCGTCAGGGCATACCTCCGGCATAGTCGCTAGACCAGAATGACGCAGCGAAGCCGGTACTCATGGCGGCAGCTTGCAAGCAGGCAGGACTCGACTGGTGGCTTCTCTTAAGGGAGGGGTTGTAAGAGAAAAGAAAATATTGGGTTGTTGGTGGGTGGTCGGTCAACGGCCGTAGTGAGCGTGGAGAAGATAGGCCTGGGGAACGAACACGCAAGCGCGGACCCGGTGATGTATGGCAGAAAGTTGCGCGGCCTCAGACGTTTCGGCGGCGTTTCTGCTGGCGGAGGGCCCAGGCAGAGAAAGAGTGACGACTAGAAGGGGCAAAGTGCGCGTGATGGGCGAGGACAGAAGCCAGGCTGAGTGAAGTTACATAGGATAATAGGGTACCACACAGCCGCCTCAGGAGGGGTTTTTGCAGGCCGGCCGCTGTGGCAGAGCTGATGTCGCATCCCACCCCTGCAGCCTTTGTTCGTGACAGGGCTGGCTCAGGCAGCCCAGCAGCCAAACAGCCTCTGCCCAGCCAGGGTTTTTGCCCGACATTTGGCCTTTAGTCGCCATGGCCAATGATAAAAATACGTACATACTCGTACAGTCGTCGTCAGTTGCCCGACTCCTAACGCTGCCCCTGCATCGGCTAGGGCCTGGTCAGCCCGTTGATGACTACCGTCCCAGTACGTACTACGTATGCAGCACTGGCACTGCCCTGCCCTACCGTGCCTACTAACAAGTACTGGTAGGGAGGGGACATGGTACACTAAGCACGTGCTCGTGCCTACATACATGGCTGCGTACATACAGTACTACGTACTCGCTAGCACCATCCACACCCCCCATCAGCCCCAACGCCACTACCACACCAACAACAACAACAACCACACCAGTACTACTTATTACTAGTCCAGTCTGCATCCAGCGCCTACTCGACAGTCAACTAATTAGTCCCGGGTGGTCTGTGTATGCTCCAACCGGCGTGTGTGTGTGAAAGAGTGTGAGAGTGTGCACGCTACCGGCCGAGTTTGGTGTTGCACTTGCCCTCTTGATCCTTCCCAGCCTTGCAGAAATACACACACCCACACACGCATCCGCCTTGGCTTGCAACCACAGCCCCGCAGCCATCAGATTCGCAGGCTGCACAGGGGCACCAGCACCTCGCTCGGTAAAAAGACGCCGGGTTCAACCCAGTACGTCTCCATCATGGCTCCTTCTGGCCCCGACAGTACACAATTCAACTATGCCCGCCACATCAAATACTGGCGCAGAAACCTCAAGACGCTGCTGCCCCATTTCTACACCAGCAATGACTCCAACCGCATGCTGCTCGCCCTCTTCACCGTCTCTGCCCTCGACATTCTGGGCGATCTAGATGCTGCCCTGTCCCCCGAGGAGCGTCAAGGGCACATCGATTGGGTCTATGGCTGTCAATTGCCAGAGGGCGGCTTCCGCCCATGGCCAGGGTCCAACTACGGCAAGCTCAGAAACGACGACAACAAAATCTGGGACCCTGCTCATATCCCGGGAACCTTCTTTGCACTCCTGACGTTGATTGTTCTCGGCGACGATCTGGAAAAGGTCAAGAGGAAAGAAATCTTGGCGTGGTTGGTCCAGATGCAAAGACCAGAGGGCAGTTTTGGTGAGACGCTCGGCGAGGGTGGCTATGTGCATGGTGGCAACGACTCAAGATTTGGATACATGGCCACGGCCATTCGATGGATGCTACGCGGCGATCTTGAAGGGCCATGCGAAGGCATCCCAGACATCGATGTTGACGCCTTTGTTACATGCGTCCGCGCATCGGAATGCTACGACGGAGGCATTTCCGAAGCACCCTATCATGAAGCACATGCTGGATTCACCTGCTGCGCTATTGCTGCACTTGCCTTTCTGAACCGTTTACCATTGTCGTCCTCGCAAAAGCCCGATGGCATTATCCGCGGAGTATCCAATGTTCAAAATACTCTACATTGGCTTGTGTCTCGACAAACTCTGACCCTGGACGAGGAGGACGGCATAGACACTATGGAAGACGAGACCGATTCCCCAGAGACTTGTCACGACGCACACAGTTTTGTAAAGCTGGGCTCCTATCCAGCTACGCAGGCTACCGAGGACTCCAAAGCGAGACCCAACGTTCACTTCGACCTGAAATGGGTTGGTGTCAATGGAAGATGCAACAAGATCGCCGATACATGCTATGCCTACTGGACATGCACACCTTTGCAGCTGCTTGGTCACCTCGACATCGTGGATTCGCAGCCCATCAGGAAGTGGTTGCTGGACAAGACACAGCATGCTGTCGGAGGCTTTGGTAAGGTTACCGGAGACCCGCCGGACATGTACCACTCGTTTCTAGGCTTGATGGTTCTTGCTATGTTTGGCGAGCCTGGCCTTCAGAGTGTTGATCCGACATTATGTCTCACGCATCGGGCGAAGAAACATCTCGAATCACTTTCATGGAGGAGGAAGATACTTGGTATCCATGACTCAGAAGATGAAAAAAGCGATGCATAGAACGAGGGGGTATGGCCAGCTGACTACATGCTATGTATGGACGGTGCCAACGTCTTCTGGTGTGTCTAGTCAGGCTGGCTGGCGTTGTAGCTTCTATGTTCATGATTGATGTCTTTCTAGCTTCGACTTATTATTTTGCGTTGAGCGCAATACTCACAATCAATGAGAAACGAAAGTCATGACTACTGATGTAGATAATCTAATCACAATAATTTTATCCAGCCTGTCACGACCGTGATGGTGGTAATAGTGATGTCTTGGTCTAAATCAAGGTAGGGTAGGGACCAGCCTCGGCTCCACCCAGACTACCTAATGCCTAGTACTACCAGATCCCTGCCATGCAGGTAATTTTGGCAAACTCCGCAACCACTTTTCCGCCTGTCGCAATACCAGCGCGACAGCACCATCCCAGCACCACACGTCCTGCAACCTGGTCTCCACAAAGTCCTGCTAATTTCTGGTACCCCTCGACGCAATCATGGGCCCGCCCAACAAGAAACGCAAGCTCGCCGTCACCGCGCCCGAAACAATTGAATTCGACTTTGCGGCGCGCGAAGAGTACCTGACCGGGTTCCACAAGCGCAAGCTCGAGCGAAAGAAACACGCCCAGGAGGAAAATGCGAAGCGCGAAAAGGAGGAGAAATTGAGGCTTAGGCGAGAAGTACGTGTTCGACTTTTTTTGGTGGTTTGGGAAAGCGCAAGAGCAGCTACTTGTAGCACCCAGCATCCTCAGCATATACAATGTAACAAGCAACTGACACATGGTACGATAGCTCCGAGCCGAGCGCAAAGCCGACCTAGAAAAACACGTCGAAGAAGTAAACCGGCTAGTCAAGCAAGCAAACGGCGACCTCAGCTCCGCCGACTCGGACTCAGACGGCGACGATGACGAGACCAAAGACGGCGCCGAAGATGAAGAATTCACAGGGTTCCAAGAACCAGAACCCATCAACCAAGAAGACGAGTACATCGACGAAGACAAATACACAACCGTCACCATGGAATCCGTAAACATATCCAAGTCTGGCTTCTCGCGGCCAGGCGAAGACGACGAGCACGATGAGGAGGCCAAGAAGAAAGCACAGGAAGCTGCAGACGCAGAGGCGGCTGCGGCAAATGGAGGCAAGAAGAAGGTGTGGACAAAAGCGTGGCCAAAGAATAGCGATAAGCCCAAGAAGAAGAAGAAAAAGTTCAGGTACGAGACGAAGACGGAGAGAAAGGCGGAGCGCATCAAGCAGGGCATGAAGAAGAGGAAGCAAAAGGAGGCGAGGACGAACAAAAAGTAGTAGACGCGCGGCGTGATATTTCTCTCTTTCTCTGTCCCTCTATCTCTGCATCTGCATCTGCATCTGCATTGTCTTGTGAGCGTTTACGCTGGTGGGGTAGAGCTTTTCGAGAGCTTTTGTGCAGGAATACACAAAAAATGATACCCCCCCTTACCCCCCTTTCATAACTTTTGTTCAGTTTGCTCAATAAAGCATAAACATCTGACACAATTTCCATCCCGTCATGTCCGCGGCTCATATTATCCAGGGGGTTCATTAGAACCCCCCATCAGTAAGTACACATCTCACATCATGCACGGCGGCCAACGCACTGTGAGATTCTAAAGGGGGTATTACGTGTGTCTGGTGGGATCCACCAACATTGTATTTGCTCAGGGATTACAAAAGGCGAACAGACCCGCCCAGCAAGCAGCCGCAGAAAAAGAAACAGTTGTATAGTAGTAGTGTAGTAGGGGTTTTGTACGCGAATGTCATGTGTGTGTCTGTGTGAAATCTGCCTCTATCTCGACGGTCCCACAGTAAGCTAAAGCACCTTGTTTCCTATTTGAATACAGTCGCAAGGGCGCAACAACAAGAAAAAACCAGCTTAGATGTTACCAATCTCCTTGACAAAGTCGTCGAGCTCCTTCTTGGTGTCGGCGTACTTCTTGGCCATCTCCTCATACTTGGATTCCCACTGGTCGCGGGATTGCTCGAGAGCCTGGACTTTGCGTTCGTAGTGGCCGGACTTGACGTCGGTTTGGCGGAGCCTAAGAGGGGTAGCGAGTCAGTACACGCAGATCAGGGGGGTGGGTAGTGATGGTGGCAGCAGTGGTAATGGCAGAGGGCCATCCATCGGAAGGCAAGGAAAAGAGAGCAATCGTACTTCTCATTGAGCTCGCGGATCGTCCTGTCCGACTCCTCAGCTTCTTCCTCGAGAACTTGAATCTTGCGCTGGAGGCTCTCGGCTTGAGTGCCGGCTTGAGCGCCTGCACCAGCTTCGTCCTTGTGGATCTTGACTTGCCCCTCAAGCTTCTCAACCTCGCTCTCGAGCACAGAGTTCTTGTGCGTCAGCGAGGTGATCTCCTGCTCCTTCTGTGTCGTCTCGGCCTCGAGCTGCTTGACCCTGGCCTTGAGCTCCTCAGCGCGGGCGCTGCTCTCATCCGCCTCGACGCGGAGAGCTTCCATGCGCTGTGCAAAAAGGCCATATTAGCGTATGTTTCCCATTTGAGGCGTGACAGGCGTGGAATGTGGCGTCTGCCAGAGGTAGGGTTGGGCATGGTGGGAAGGGGCATTGGCGGGGTATGCGTCGACTCACCTTCTTGATCTGATCCATGGTGGCGGGCGGTGTGTAGAGTGTGAATGGGAAGAAGGAGTGTTTGCGTGGTGTGGTGCTGCGGAGACGGTGGAGAGGTCAGCAGCTTATATAGTGGAATGAAGCGGAGCAGGTGTGTTGTCGTGGATGTCTGAGAAATGTGCCTTGCAGTTGGGGTGTGCAAGCTGACAATGCGGGCAAGCGCTGCCGAAAGGGACTACCTCCGCCCGGACCCTTTTGTCCCAGCCCAGACCCTCTTTGGTCGCCGCCGCCCCAGCAACCGCCAGTAAACACACAAGCACCCGCCCCGACACTATCTACCTCCGCCAACCCCCGCTCGCCGCCCGCCGCCCCCCACACGACTCGCTCAATGTAACCACCGCCATGGCAACTCTCGCAGCAAACGACCAGGAAAATGCCGTCCGCCATTTGCACGCCGCCGGCGGCTCAAAGTCGCTAAACGCGGGCATCAAGGGATTCAACGCCAAAACACCAGGAAACAAAGCCCCCAAGACGCCCTTCAAGATCCCGCTCAACGACGAAAATGCCGTGACCAAAGGCGCGAAATCGATTCTGCAGACTCAAGGCAAAGGAGCCGAACTATTTACAGGCGGCAAGGGTGGAAAAGTTGACCAAAATGCCTTTGTTACTCCAGCCGGTATGACGGAATAGCCGCGCAATACATTCACCAAAACTAACACATACAGGACCCCGCACGCGTGCACCGTTGGGCATGAAAACGACCAATGCCAAATCCAGAGCCTTTGCGACGCCAGCGCCTCTTTCTGCAAAGACGCAGAAGCTCAGCCCGCGTCTTCGTCGTCCAAAAGTCAAGGTCCACCAACCCGAAGTCGCCCACGAGTCTGAAGATGATGTGCCCGAAGTCGAGTACATGCCTCCTAAGGAGATTCCGCTCGAGGATGACATGGACGAGTACCTCCCCAGGAACTGGACTATTCCTAAGATCAGCGAGCAGGACATGGTGCGCGGCATCTGGCAGGCCTACCACAACCCAATTGAAGGTGACGGACGCACGCGCGAGCAGCGCAAGTTTGAGGAGGAACTTCAAAAGGGCCGCAAGCAGCGCGACGAGCATTTCGAGAAGATCTTTGCGTCCCAAATGGCCAAGGACGACGCTGAGATGAGGGAATACTACGGCATCAAGGAACCGAAGAAAGAGGCAGCGCCCAAAGCAGTGACGTCCGTTTCTGCGCTTAGAAAGGCTCCAACTGGACCATCGACTATACGCGCCCGATCTGCAGCAGCCGCTCTTCTCCCAACCTCGAAGCCCAGCTATGCTGCTCCTACCGTGGCCGTCAAATCGCGCGTACCTACTGGACCGGTTTTTGGCAGAAAGGGAGCAAAGACGCCTACAGAGATGGCATCCTCTCGCCAGGTCTCAGCTTCAGTAGTGTCCAAGAACACAATTGGCTATGCTCAGGGTCGTGCTGGACGTACTGCTCCAGCAGCAGCGCGCAAGCCTCTCTCCAACGTCACCAAGCCTGCGCCCTTTTCCGCCATGGCCCGCCCCGTCACGACCAGTCATGTACGCAGCGCAAGCACCAGTGCTTCCACTGGCCGCTCCCGAGGTCCCATTTCTCGCTGCAGCTCCACCTCTACCAACGCTACGCTCGTTTCTTCCGCAGAGGACGACCAGCCTCGTCGTACCGCCGAAGACTTTGAGCGCGAAATGGAGTTATTGCTCCTTGCGCGTTCTGACGATGAAGACGACGACGCCTGGACCAAGAACTTTAGCAATCAGTTGCATGGGAACATTGCCCTCGCTGAAGAGGAAGATGATGATGACGCTGGGTTTCAGTTACAGCTCCCCGATGGTTTTTAGCACGTTGGAAAGTAGAGTGAGAGAGAAACGAAAGATGAACGGAACTCGAGAAGAAGGAGAAGGACATGCAGCCATGTGTAAAGTTACTAAACTGTGACATCTTCTTCTGATTCTTGTTTTCTGGGGCCTGCTGGAGTATTGTGTGGATATTGGATACCTCTTTTCTTTGCCTTTGTCTGTTTTTTTAAAGTTGTAATGGGTTAAATCTGAGTATGAGTGGTATGAATTCATGCCATACGTCTATGTCCTGCTCCTTTGCATTGATCTGTCATTGGTGAAGTACCGTGATATATTGCAATGTGGTAAACCATGTTGCAAATTGACATAACTCTACATCACTATCTCATCACACACACACCCTTTCCAAACATCGTCACGCATATCCTGTACTTGTTTTTAGAAACACTTCATTCGCTTAAAAGAAGAAGAAAAAAGAAGAAGAAGAAGAAGCCAGCATTCATGCTACTTCTTATATCCCCCAACTACGCTTTGCCCTTTCCCCTTCCCTCACTTCGCTTATCCCCCCACCCCCCCTCCCCGGCCCAGCCTTGCCTTACGCATGCATTCCCAATCCCACTCACTCCTTTTCGCCCAATATGTATATATGCTATATATGTATGTTATTTTAATTTTTTTGATTCAAGTATCAACGACCAACAGACCAACCCCCTGACCATGCCCATCTCCTTTGGAATAGAGATAAGATAGAAAAGAAGTGTGATACTTTAAAAAAAAAGGAGTAAAAGGAAAACCCCCCAACCCTACCAAATCCTGCTCTGCTTGAGATGAAAAAAAAAGATAGGCCATAAGAAAAGATGCGCGCTGAAAGAGAAGAAGAAGAACAAGAAAAATACACGACCTCTTACCGTGAATACGCCATGCTACTCGGGAGAGAGAGAGAGAACAAAAAAATCCAAACTCAGAAATCCAAAAGGAAAATAGAAACGAAGAATGAGGGGCAAACAAGGGGGAAAGGGGGAAAAGCATTAGACTAAGTAAATAGTCATGTTATGTAGCTTTTTGTTTGGCTTGACACCCCCCCCCTCCCCCCAGACAAAAACTACTAACCAACCAACCAACCAAACAAGCAACCAACTTTAATTCACCACCTCATCCACAGCATAAAGATTCTGATTAAGAATCTTGTTCATGGTAAACATATGCACACGATCTTGCTTGAAGACCGCGCGCATAGCGTCATCGCAGCGAATCTGGCGCTTATCGTTGGGATCTTGCAGGTCGCGCGCTTTGACGTATTCCCAAATCTTCTTGACTGTCTGGGGCCGCGAGAGTTGTGTTTCGCCGAGGAGTTCGGATAGGGCTGGGGAGAGGGCCATTGGTTTCTGTAAATGGAAAAAAAATTTGAGTTAGTAAAATGGATTATTAGGGCTTTTGGATTTCGCGCAAACGTAGAGGAAAAAAAAAGAGATAGATGAGATGGAAAAAAAAACTGACATGGAAGCCTCCTTTCCGACTGGGACTCTTCTTTTCGCCTCCGCTGCCTGAGCCAACGTCGCTGTCGTCGTCGTCTTTGACTTTGTTTGCGCTCTTCTTCTTGGCCTTCTTTTTGGGCGCGGGCGCTTTCCGCTTCGTGTTTCCGCCCCGTGTTGCCCTGCCCATGCGCGCATTCTCTTCTGCCTGTAACCTGGCTGCAAACGCCGCGTCGTCGTCCTCATCTTTCACTTTGGTCTTCTTGTTCTTCTTCTTGGGCGGTGGGTTCTCGTCAGGCCCCGACATCACAGACTCGTCATCGGGCGGCGATCGCTTGTGGTTGGACATGTCTGATGTATCGCCGTTGGATGTCTTTGTGCCATTCGCGACGGTATGAGTGGGCTCCGAGACGTCAGAGGCGCCGTTCTGCTCGCTGTTGAACTTGTCGAAGCGCTGCATGATGAGCGTGGTGATTTGTTCCTTTTGATGCGACAGGTCCTCGCCGACTCTTTCCTGTAGGCCCTTTCGTATGCGCTTCGCCGAAATGGTATTTATGTCGCTCGCGCGAAGAATGTCGTCAATGATGACCGAGTACGAGGCCTCGACCTCTGCGGGGAGAGGGTCTGATGCGCCATGTTAGCATGCGGCCGTGGGCGCGTGGCAGACTGCGAGCGGATGCTTACCCGACATGGCTGTGGTGTTTGGTGGGAGTAGTGAGAGTCGCAACTACAAGGTCGATGAGCGGGAAGCACGGTCAGTTATTGCAAGATGCAGAAGCCGGAGCGTGTGAGAGGAAGGCTCGCGCAACAGGCGCAGGTCTACACAGGGCGTCGTTGGGGAGCCAAAGCGTCGCCAGCAGGCTCTCACCCAGCAAGCAACTATTGTGGTCGCGGCCCAGACTCAAGAGACAGCTAAGAGACAGCAGCCAGGGTGCAGCCAAACACTTCGCAGCCTCTCGAGCGGTCCCGTTGTGCCGACGACTCGTAGCGGGGTCCAGTCACGGGCAGCAGATGAGTGGCACAGGGGCGTTGAATGCAGCTTGTGTATACGCAGAAGCCGGAGATGCAGCAGAGGACACCGTCGCAGAGGTTTGCTGGATACAGAGGCTGGCACTAGGGCAGACTGCGACAATCGAGGCATGCGCGATGAGGTGTGAAGACGTACATGCACGGGCGCGGTCTAGTCAGGTACGGCCCGACCTTGGAGGAGGAGGAGGCTGGGGAACCCCAAACACTACCGCGCCATCATCACCTTTGCCTTCACGCACCCAGCCAACACATGTTTGCATCCATCCCATCCGCCAGTCATCTCATATAGCTATGGACTGCTTAATACACATGCGGCATTTGTTCTCGTACGCATATACACACACTCACCAAACACACAGCTTGATTTTTACTTTTTCTCTCGCACCATTTGCCCTATCGGCAGACTGCATACATACTCGTCCAAAAGCGGTAGTCCTGCATCCCTTCTGCTTCTCAGCCTGCGCCACTCACTCAACCCGGTAGTCCTTCACATGACCCAGCAGCCAACTCCGTACATTTGCTTCTCTACTGCGCTTTTGATTTGATACCAGTCCGCTCTTCTCTCTGCAAACTCGTACACCTCCTCCGCTCGGAAGATGCCGTGATACCGGTCTGTGTCCGCAATAATGGTAGCAATCTCTTTGGCTTGCTTCGCGTCAATCAGATATATTTGTGAGAGCTCGCGCAGCGCAGCAAAGTACTGGATGAGCGGCTTGTTACGCAGAGAGACAATGTACGTGTTGTAGGCATTCATGTCGCTGCACATAGTCAGTAGACGCCCCCATGGTATCCAGAGCCAGATGCTACCTTACCTAATGAGCTTGATGGCGCCATCCACGCTGATTCTCTGCCGCTTCAAATGCTTGCAAAGAGCAGTGAACAGACGCACGCCTACTTCCTGGTTGAACACATCAAGCACGTTCTTGTCTGTGCTGCCAATGAGCATGCTCGTGTGTGACGACACAACTTCTACAATCTTGAGTGCTGTTTGACTCGGCCCAATGTCCGACATCTCTACCACGCCGTTGGGCCCAATCGGAGGGTTGAAATCGGTCGGATCCTGCGTCGTACCACAAAGGTACTCGACCTCGTCCATCAGCACATCAATACCTTTGTTGAGACCTGCAGCCACGCTCTCGTCGAGTTGTGCCTCAAATCGCTTCTTCTCTTTTGCTGCCAGGCTAAGGAAATCATCCCGGTCTGTGAGGTTGGCAGCAACAAGCTCCTGGAGATAAAAGACTTCGACCATCTGCTGTATAAGGTCTCCGACATTGACAAGCTCCAGAAAAGCTACAAGTGGCGCAACTCCTTCCTGGCTGTGGTCCGCCACCTCTCTCGGCTTGTAATCCGCTAGGTGGCTGACAGCCTTGTCAAACCCCAATTTCATATGGCGGTTCCCGAGAATTTGTACAAGGTGAATGAAAATTTGTTCCGACTGTTCTTTCGCCTCTTCACCAGACTGGCCTCCAAGCTGGACAAATCGAGCAGCACGTTCGAGACTAGTCTTGGCCATGTGCGTCAGATTAAGGGCAACCTCGATACTGAAAAGGGATCGAATTCCTTCTAACCGCGAGTTCATAATGGCCGCCTTGGCAGCAAGTTCAGACGTCGGGGCGTCCATCCGTGGGGTCGAGGTCCCATCGCCAGGAAGCGGAGTGCCACTTCTCGAGGTCGGATCCAAGGTGCTATTTCTATTTGCGCTGGGTTTACTCGAGCTGGAGCCGCCCATGGTGGGTAGTACATTGACGGGCATCATGACCACCTTTTTGAACGACGATAGAAAATCTTGTTTAACAGCTTTCCGGTTCACATTTGCCATGAACCGAGTTTCAGTAGTTAGCTCTTCTTCCAGCAGTCGCTTCTCCCACACATCAACCTCTGCCGCCGACTTGCGTTTGAAATAATCCAACTCCTCTTGCAGGTAAAGATCGACATGAGGCTCAAAACACCGAGTTATGATGCGAATCGCCTCTTGCTGGAAATCAGGCTTGGAGGCCTTGGTGGGATGCAGGGATACTGCTAGCTGCAGCGCTTGGTCGAAAATGCCAGCGACAGTTTTCAAATAGGCTTCGATGCTCACGTCATGAGCCTGGTCAAAAAGAGTTGTGAGGTACTCTGCAATGACATCGTCTGCAACACGCTCTAGAAAGGTCTGTAGAACGTCAACCGTAGGCGGAAAAACACGATCAATGATAGCGGCCTCGTTATTGAGCTCGGTAGCTAGACCTTTGAAAAATTCATGCGACGGCTTCAAAGTCACCTCATCACCTTGCAAACAATCGGAGGGATCTCCGAGCCTCTCCTTGTCCAACATCAACGGGTGATTGTGGATAAACGAGTCTAGACATGCTGCACCGCCATTCAAGGCTACCAAGACTGAGGCAAACCGCTTCATACGGCCATCAAAGTCCTTTTCAGCGTAGCCTTGCTCGAACTCGCGAAGCACGGCGTTCTCGAAGATGCCGGTCATTGTATCGAGCTTTTCTTCACGCTGATGCCAGCCTTGAGCATAGTCGCTCTTTGCAAATACCTTGAGCTGGGCAAGCATCTGGGCTTGCTGCTCCGGGTCACGATACGTTCGGAATAATATAGGATCGGCATGACTTCGCGACCTCTCAATGTCGTAGTAGAAGGGAGCCAAGGCACCATACACTTTGCCATACTCTTGTCGTGCCATGCCCCGTATGGAACGCACGTTCGCCAGTACTTTGACGGCAGCTTGTGGGTCAACGATGTAGGAGCTTGGGGCTAGTGTTCCAGATGCCGACAGGGTCATATCGTTGAAGCCTTTGTCGAGCGTCGTGGAGCGGGGTCTGCCTTGGTGATCCTGGGATTTGCGCAGCATATCCTCCTCTATGGTAGCGTCAAAGAGAGTCATGCTGGTGTTGTCCACGTGATTGTTGCCCGGTGCCATGGAGCTGGTGCTGCCATTGGGCACAACGCCTGCTATGCGTGCATCCTCTGCTCTTTGTGCCTGCAACTTCTTCTTCATGGCCTCTTCGAACCTCTGCTTGGCCTCTGCTTCGTTCCAACAACCCATGCTCCTCAGTCTCTGCTGCCATCTTGTGTCGTCATATACCATCTCGCGCATACGTTTCGAGGTGCGCGCAAAGTTGAACATGTCGGCGACGGGCAGGTAGTCGAGGATGGTGTTGATGAGCTCTGCAAGTCATGGTCAGACGAGTGAGCCCACGAACTGGGCAGTTCGTACCTGCAGGTAGTACGGCCTTTGAGTCGCCCACGAGCTGCGTGGTGCGCAGCGACGCCAGCATGGACGGCTGCGTCTGGGGCATGGCCCGCTTGAAGTTTGACTTTGGCGGCATGATTGAGGTGGATAGGGGTAATTTCCTCGAAAGATCTTCTTCAACAAGTGTTTAGCCCATACCCTGGGCCCAGCGAAGTTTCGCGTGGTGGTCGCGGGGGCAGAGAGTTGTTTGCAGCTGAGGTGGAGCAGTGACGGTTAACGGCTTGGGCCTGGCGGCAGGGTCTGGTCGATCCGACATGGCACCAGAATGATCGCCCCGCAGCTAGAGCCCATCAATCGACTACATCACACGGAGAAGGGCGTAGGGACAGGGCAATGTTTCCGACAAGAAGAATCGTGTCTGGTGGGTTTGTGAGGATCATCATCTTCATCATCATCCTGGCTCTGCAGCTGTGTGTGCCAAGTTTGGAATTGAGTTGAGCAGTGGGAAACGCAATGATGCGCATCATAGACGGCAACACGGGGGAGCGAGAGGCAAAGAAGCAAAGGCCGGGCCGGGCGTCGGGCCCTGTTGATGACGAGTGTGGCAGCAGGCCATGGAAGGGCAAGGGAAATGAAGCAAACTGACATGTTGCGGCAACTCGCCAAAAGCAACGTGGAGCGAGACGCCGTGGCGGTCGCATAAGCAAAGCTCACACTTGCTATGTATAGGAGTGGTGAAGAGAGTGAGAGGGTTGGGTTGTGTTATGCAGACAGGCCCAGGCCACGGCCATGGCAATGCCAATGCAAAGGCCAAATGTACGCAGCAAATGCAAATGCAAATGGGAGACGGCTGCCACGTGGAGTGGAGAGCTCTAGACTCTAGACGCTGCCCCTGATGGGCGAAACAAAGACCGTTAGTGGAGAAGGCAGAGCGAGTAAATGAAGCGTCGTGTTTTACTGGGAGTCGCAAGAGGGCAGGCAAAACATTAGGACACGGCAAGGCATTGGTTGCAGGCCTGGTAAGCAACTGAAGGGTCTCACGTGCTCTGCACCATGGGCAACCACGGCCAGGCAAAGGGCAAGCAGGCCCAAGGGCAACTCAGGGCAACGTCGTGGTAGGCTGGGGCTATTCTGGGACGGGGCGGACGGTCCAGTAGGCGAAAGGTTGTGCCTAGCCCGCCCCCCCTGGCAGGCCGACGACTAAGTATGTTACAGCACAAAGTACAGTTTGTCTCAGGAGGTAGTGCCGTCTAGGCGGAAAGGCAAGCAGGCAGGCAGGCAGGCAGGCAGCGAAGAAGGCCCAGGGCACAATGGCAGAGGCCACGCAAACATTAGGGTAGAGTCTGTAGGGATGAAACCCTGGACGGAAGGTTTCAAGCTGAGTTCCGCAGCACATGCCACCGCTGACCCATGGCCCGGCGACCCACGGCGCACGACATCTGTTGCGGCCGTGAACGTCAGCGGGCTTGGTGAGTGGGTGAATGAGTGAATGAATGAATGAATGGCAGTGTCGAGTGCGTATGTACATGTCCAACGTATAATGTACCTGCATTGGCTGCGCAGGCGGGCCGAGGGGGGAGACGGGCGACGGGCGACGGGGGGGTGGGATGGATAGCGTGGCTGGCCAGAACGTGAGTGACAACGCATTGGTGGAGGCCCGAGAGCAGCAGACAGAGGGAGAGGCAGAGGGATAGGATAGGGATCAATTGAGGGTGAAAGGGCCCTATGACGGCATGGCACGACCAAAGGAGAAGGCGTCTAGAAAGACGGGCTTTGCGGGCGTGGCGGGCTGGGAGCCGTGGCAGGTCGTCGTCCATGACACGGGCGCTGTGGACAGAGTGAAGCAAGCTGGTCAGCCCAGCCTCGTCAGCAGGGCCCTCCTCACAAACACGCGACCGCTTATGTTATCCGCGCACGGCCCTCCGTCTTGTCGACGACGCTTTGAGACGCCGGGAAGGCTCAGCCGGATAGCGATTGGCTGTTTCACCCCCAGAGAGTGGGGGCGCCGGCTCTGTCTTGTTGCATCCCCTTTCGCATCCACCGCACAAGACTCATCCCAGAGAAGCAATGTGCAATTGCTTCACTTCGCCCGACATGTGCTCCAGACTTGCGCCGAAAAGGGCCACGTACTCGCTGGGTGCCCGTCTGGCCCGTCCGTTGCCCCGTGAATGCATCATCGAGCCCATGGCCAAGCGTAGACGTCAGTCCATGGTGATGCTGAGGGACCATGACTTTTGCGAGTTAAATATATATGTCCCAACTATCGGTCCACTGTCACAACTACTGATACTCCCGCTGCACCGCTGCTCGACAAACCCAAAAGCCGCCTTTGTCAATCTTAAAGTCTCAGACATAGTCTTGTCCCGTCCCCATTCATAAACACTCTTGCGCCCGCCCAAATCAGGACATTCGCATCCATCATCACTACACGCATACTTACTTCACCTACTACTATTATTACTTGACTCCCCATCTCAACATCAACCACCACCACCACAACAACAACAACAATCACAACCATGCTCTTCGCCACAAACAAGCCCAAGATGCCCGATGGCAGCGGCCCCCCTGGAGACGGTGGCAGTAAGTTGCATCCGCACCCCCCCCCCCTTCCAAAAAATAAAATAAAAGTCCTTCGTGGTCCTCTAGTTGCTGTGACTGACATGGTGCCTCAGGAAAACCAATTCCCCATTGGGAAAAATGAATGGATGGCTGCGCCACCATACCCAATCAACTCCCCCAATCACCCTGCACCTCAGCACGCCCACCATACGTTTTGTCTCAGCAAGCGACTTCCATTTCCTCGTCACCACCACCACCACTACCACCACCACCATCTTGTTGCGCGCGCTTTTGCGGTTTGCAGGGCATTCCGCTAGTCCGCCCTGGATGCGTAACTCACGACGACATGGTCCTCCGGGGCGCAGCACTTGGCCGCCCAATCCGGAAAGTGCTGCTTCTGCTGCTGTTACGGGCTGTGTCAGGGTCCGGTGACCGAATCCGCCGCCTTTGCAGCAACTCAACTCGAAACTCGCTCTTGGTCGCTCGCCGGAGCACTTGGGGGCTGCCCGCTCCCTACTTATCAACGGGGCCAAACTCGCAGAGTGCCTCGAGTCTGCCGTGTCTGCCACGGCTCAGTGGCTTTGCTGCGGCTGTGCACCATTTGGGGGCCGCCGCTTGCACCAGCCCAGGCAACGAACCTTGGTTCACCATTCACACGCTCCACCGAGCGCCCTTTTCTGCCTGCGAGTATTGCCTTAGCACACAATGCGCACTTCGACGCCGGCGCTTTTGCGCAGCACTCCCGGTCGACTAATCCAGTCACCCTCGGTGTGACTGCATTCTGAGTCTTCCAGAAGGCCGCTACTCGACCTTGCAGCCTGGTGGTCGCCTTGTTCGTCAGGGCACCCGCCAATCACCGCCCGCCCTGCCTTCCGCACAGGGCACAGTCTATCGTCCTTCCCAAGTCCAATTCCATCACCTGGGGCGGAATACCATATGGTCCTCTGCGTCACCGCCTGGAGAAGGCAGTCATTGCCTGTTTTTGTAGGCAGCTGGTTTTATGGCAGGCCTCAGGATTTCCTTAGCTTTATATACTCTCTGTACATCCTCTAGACTGTATCTTATTACTACCACCATCACATCACTACAATACAAACATTAATACTACACACACTTTACTGAGCATCACACTCAAATTTGAACACACACACACACACACACACACACACACACACACACGCATGCAAATCAGCACTACCACCACACCCATCATCACTATGAGACTTGATATGCAAACTCTCAACCTCGCCTACGGCGACCCCCAACCCAGAGACGGAGGAGCTCCTCACCCAGGTGCTCGACTAAGACAATCTTCGGCAATGCTGTGCTCCATGGCCGGCGACGGCCCTCAGCCACGAGATGGTGGTTAAATGACCCCAATGTCCTCGCATCCAAGTACGTCCGGCCTTTTAGCACCATCATCACCACCAACGCATTCTAACATGCTTCAGTTTACACATCCAATTGGACCATCCGATTCCATTGCATTCGTCAATGGCACCGCGCCGGCGTAAAAAGACTTGTCGACCAACACCTCTTACACGCACTGTACAACAACAACAACATTTTTTTTCTTGTCATTTGAGCGATTAGATTTCCGGCAACGGCCTGTCACACCACCCTGTACATTGGAATACATTTTCGGCGTTTGGGCTTTCCTTGTTGTCTTTTGCGAAACACAGACGCCAGGGTATATTTGGGTATTTGAAGCAGTCTCTTTTGGGATGCATAGACGGCGTTATAATATGAAGAAGCGAGGGCGATCATCTCGCATGAGAAATGCACCGCCAAGATTTTAGCCGGATTGATTGGCAGTTTCATCAAGTTTGGAGAAGCGTTTTTTCATAGACTGTACTATAGCTTCCAGTGTCGTTTGCCGAATAGTTCAAGAACGGTTTGCGTAAACGCTAGAACAATACAAAACATAAAGTTTGAAACATGCTACTGCCGATCGTGTTGAAACTTTGCGCCCCGGGAGAACATGTAACGCGTCACGGTCTGAAGAATAAGAATACAAATACACGTTGCGCAATGGAGCTGTCAAGTTTGAGGTGGTGGAGGAGAAGTGGAACCTTTGGCGCATCGTTCTCGTACTCGTTCCCCCCCACGCTGCCGCCTGCGACCTCGGCAAAGATGGTAATGGCATTACACGCCCACCTGCGTACGTACACTACTTACATGCATGCTGGTTGCGTCACGCGCTGGCACTCAAGATAACATGTACTCGCAATCATGCCAACGTCAAAAACCCTAGTGCACCCTGATTTTTCTTTGTACCAAAGAAGCGCTCTCCTCTATCCCCATTCGCTTGGTTTTGGAGCCGTGTCACCTCATGGCAGACTACAGCATTCCCCCGCCTGCGTCCTGTCGACCCCGCCCCATGAATTAAAAATTTAGTCACAGAAACTCCAAAAAAGAGTCACGCACGCACAAAGCATGGAAGGTTCAACAGGTCAGAGGGCAAGGCACCGCCAAATCACACACGGTTGAGCACCCTTTGGCGCGTCGTGCCCAGGCCCGACAAGGCTACTGGTGCTAACGACAATGGTGCTTGAGAAAATATGGTCCTCCTGGCGCGAACCGGACCAGCGCCCTCGAAAAGTCTTGATTCGACTGCCCGGCTTTACTGCTTGCAAAAGAAGCCAAGCGAGTGTGTAATATAAGACGTGCTAGGTGGCTTCTATCGCCTCATCCCTTGGGTCTTTGTTGATTTCCTTTTCTCTGCGCCAGTCGCTACCTCGTCATCTTGCGACCTCCAATTCTACCTACGGACTCTCTCTCTCTCTCTGACCGAATTGTCCCTGATCATGGCAACTCGACCGACGGATAACCACCAGCGCGTGGCCTCACACGGACGCGGAGGTGCTGGTAAGTTACTTGCATTCTCCTGAGTCTTTGATAAGCACAATTTCGCAGCGTCAGCTTGACGGACTGCTGAGTGTGAGAATTTTTACAAACAGCGCATCCAGGCTCTAGTCAGTGTGGAAGCCTGGTCGTATGCGGGCTGTCGCTTGCTGCATAGGAGTTTTCTTGTTGCCTGTACTGACCCCTACCAGGCAACATTGCAAAAGACGACCCAACAAACTATCCCAAGCCAGAAGACCTCGTTACACCGACACTCAAGGGCGATACCTACACCACCGGTCGAGGCGGAACTGGAAATATGGCTCGCAACGACCCCGAGCGCCCCGAGATTGCGCGTGCTGCTCAAGACGTCGAGGGCTCACCACAGCCAGAGACTGCAGGCCCCAAACACTACGGCCGAGGAGGTGCAGCCAACGTCATCAGCAATGACGCATCTGCGCCGGGGAAGAGCGACGAAGCTAAACACGACGACAACGGTGCTGCAAAGGGTCTCTTGGGCAAGGGCAAGGATCTCTTGCATAAGCTGGGAAAGAAATAGACTTTTTTACCAAATGCCGCAGTCAGCGTCAATTGCGTGTCCCCGGGGACTTCAACTGCGGCTTTTGTTTGTTGACTTTTTGCATTTCACAATATACCCAGGGGGTTTTGGCTATTCTCGATAAGTAATAGATGGGTTAAGAAAAGGAGTTCTGCTTTAGTTATTACCCCGAACGATCTGCAAATCGCCTCACTATCGAAGCACGATCGATGAATACATGAACGTGTTATCTGTTTGCTATGTCACGACAGATGTTTCTTTTTTTGTTCTAAACCTTCCAAAAGTCCACATAATACATAGTACACGGATACCCTTTTTTTATTCACGGAGGACCCACTTATGCATATTTGAATCGTGTTTGCATCGGCATGCTACTATTTTTGAGATGCAAGCCTAAGTCTAGGGATCTTGGGGCCACGGCCCCCCTCAAGACCAAGGGCGAGGGCGCGGGGAGGCGGGGATTCATGACGCTTTACCCACTGTGGAGCAATAAATCCTACGCACTACCTTACGCATGCGCCGCCTTCATCCACTACACACTGCGTTATTAATGAATCGTCCTGTTTAATATGCCATCTGTCCACTTATAGTATCAATGCGTATTATACACTCATAAATTACCGAGTCGTACGAATACAACTGCCTGGACCAGCAACCCCCCCTTCTGCAGAGCGCTAGTGCCTGCACGGTATATCTCTACAGTCGTCCAAGCGCGCTCAACTCCGATGGCCAACGATATGCTATACCAATCTGGAAGTTTCGTCATTGGCGTAAGGATCACCTGGTAGATCCAACCACTCAGCCAAGGGTCTCTTCGGCAAAGTGCCGTGGCTGCAGATGGCGGCGTCCGCCCCAAAGCATGTTCGAAAGAAGCTGTGCAAATATCGTACACTATTCACAAGTTACAAGTTGAGAAATACGCCCAAAGAGCACTGACAAGTGCTTTATTCAAGGGTCCTTCCTCCCCGTAACCTGCTCTAGCCTTCTTTTCAACCCTCCCCGCGGTGTGCGAGTAGCTTGCATTGCCGTTTTTGGTAGTTCGACTGTCCACACACACGCATGTCCACACACCCACTTTACATTCAACCCGCCCATCGGTCAATGTCTGCTCTACACCCCCCCCTCCTCCGCCCGTGCATCAGGATCAGGATTCATGAAAGCAAGGACGCGTCTGCCCACCCAGTCGCTCTTCTCCGAAAAATGCAGCGGCGGCATATGTACAAAGTCTTGGATTACGTCCCACCCGTCTTCTGGCCTGAGGGGGGACATGTACAGTTCATGTAGGTGTGGTTCGGTTTTGCCACAATACTTACGCCTTGCCCCACAACGTGGTCTGTCCCAATTGGCTTGATACAGCGATTCTACTCCTGCGCCTGCAAGATCTCCATGGCTACAACAGCCGGTGGGATGGATAATGGTGGTAGTGATGGTAGTAGTGATGGTGGGGAGAGTGCTTGTAGTTGTGGCGCCTTCCGTCTATTGCTTTTCTGCACATGGTATATACGTTTCCATTTTCTGCGACCACTTGCATTCGTGAATTATATACTGTATTCGAGTTTATTTGGAGTATCTTGACTGTAAATTTCCTAAGCAAACCATGTCGACTGCAACAACAGCAGAAATGGAATCTGAAACCTGGGTTCACTACCATGACGGCGGCGTACCGGGTCGACGGCGCGTACTCAAGGGAGCCGAAGCAAAGGAAACATTCAGCGCACTACCCAAGATTGACTTTCAGCGGATATACTCGGACAATATTGAAGATAGAAAAGAGCTGGCCAAGGAAGTAGGCGCTGCTTGTCGAGACGTTGGCTTCTTCTACGCAGTAAACCATGGCGTAGACGAAGAAGTATTAGAGGATACTTTTGCCGCATTAGAAAAATACTTTGCCCTCCCCACCGACGTCAAAATGGAAACCCATAATCAAAAGACGGAGAAATTCAGAGGCTACGAGGCGTTCTTGGAGGGAAAACTAGATCCCAGTACACGAGGTGGTAAGTATACATACACACACACACACATACATACACACTTTTCCCATTCCCATTCCCATACTACCCACTACATTCATATACACACCAGATCCTCACACTAATATACACAATAGATCTCAAAGAAGGCTTCCTAATGGGCGAAGACTTCACCGACCCAGAACAACTCTCCCTCCTAACCTCGACGCCCTCTCCCAGCGCCCAAACCCCACGCAACCAATGGCCCACCCACCCCTCCGCTCTCTTCTGGCGACCCGCCCTCTACCGCTACTACCGCGCCATGTTCACCTTCAGCAAGCGCCTGCTACGCATCTTCGCCCTCGCCCTCTCCCTCCCGGAGACGCACTTTGACAAGATAACCTCGCACCCCATGACCAACGTCCGCGCCGTCCACTACCCGCCGCAGCAACGCGCCTCGGACGTCGGCATAGGCGCCCACACGGACTTTTGCTGGTTCACCCTCGTCTGCCAATCCCCGACTTCCTACCCGGCCCTCGAGGTGCTGAATGCCAATGGCGGCTGGGTCCCCGTGCACTACGAACCGCGTGCGTTTGTGGTGAATATTGCCGATTTCTTGAAATTGGTGACGGGCGCAACGTGGCAGAGTACTGTGCATCGGGTGCGCAATATCGGGGGCGAGGAGAGGTATAGTGTGCCGTTTTTCTTCAGTCCGAATGAGGATGCTCGAGTAGGGGTTTTGCCGCATTTGCGGAAGGAAGGAGGCCAAGGGGATGATAGGGAGTGGGGGGTTGGAGAGTATTTTCAGATGAGGTTGGGGATTGATCGGACAACGCATTTGGAGGGTAAGGATGAGGAAGAGGAAGGGAAAGGGGAGGGGAAGGGAGAGGAATGTCCGTGATGGGATGTGATGAATTAGATCTTGTACGTATGACAACATGTAAGAATTATCGCTAAGAAAACGCCATATCAAATATATATCATACTCGGTTTGATACTCAATCTCAATCAAGCATGTCCATTCCTCCTCTTCGCCTCTTCAAGCGCCATACGCAATCGTTCTTCCTTTCCATTATCTCCGTTTCCCTTGTGCATTTTACTCTCAACCAACGCCTTAATCGCCGCCTCATCGCTTTCCAACACCCCTACTCTCCTCGTATACTCATCCACCAACTTCTTCTCTGCCTCCTTCTTCTCAGCCTGCAACTCGCGCACCCGCTCCGATCCGCGCTTATCGCTTTCAGCCTGCGCGATGGCAGCGTCTGCGGTGGCGCTATTGAGTTCGATTTCGAGGTCGTTGAAGAGAGAAAGCAGTGCCTTTGAAGAGTGCTTGAGGGATTCGAGGGTAGACTGGGCGTGGGAAAGGGTATCTGTGTCACTGGTGCTGTCGTCTAGGCGCTTAATAGCAGCGAGGATGTTGTCGATCTCGTTATGTTCGGTGCTCAGAGCATCAACAACGATGTCTTCTACAAAGTTGACGAGGTGGCTAATACGTCTTTCCTTTTCACGCTTGGCGCTGAGAACAGCCTGTTTCTCTGCGGCTTCGAAATGCTTCTCTAGGTCTTTCATTGCGCTGATTTTGCCGGCGGCGTAGAGGGGCTGGATCTCAGTTTTCTTGTAGAGGCGGTCGCGTTCGGCGACGATGCGAACGATGCCTTCGTGTCGCTTTTCGGCTTGCTTGTGTATGTCTTTCAGGAACTCGAGACAGTCTTCGGTGCTGGGGGGATCGCCACCTTCGAGACTCTTGACGCCAGACACAGACGTTTGGAGGAAATGCTGGGCCTCGTCGTATATATCCATCAGCTGCCTTATTTCTGCCTGAAGTCCATTGTAGACTGGGTTGAACACGGTCTCCATGTAGCTCTTGTATTCCTCCTGTACCTCTTGTGTTTTGAGCTCTACCTCCTTTTTCTTGAATTCCTCTTCCAATTGTTTCATTTCCGCATACGAGATCTCATCATTGTTGAACAAGTCGTCGTTATGCTCCTCGTTCTCTTCCTGGCGCTTTCGACGTGCATCATCGTTTTTTCGCCGGGTGAGAGATGTTGTCTTTTCCCATGTACCCGTAAGCTCTTCCATCTTGACCAGCCCGTTTCCTACATCTAATAGTCTGGCTCTGAGCTTCTGTATTTGACGGTTAGGTTCACTCTCAAGCTGTCGTGGCAGAAGTCTGACGAGGTATTTGTTCGGATCATTTTCGTGAGGAGGTACAACTGAGGTTGGGCCATGTGATTTTATATTCAACGGAGGAATAGAGTTGTCGCTCTCACTATGGGGGGAATTGTTTACAGGTGCATGAGTATCCGGCCCACCCGCTCCAAAGAAGATCTCATCATGACCCTTGTGAAGGCCTGATGACGAAGCTCCGCTTGGTGTATTCATGAAGGACATCGTTTGTCTATGTCGCAAGGGCGGGGGGTCTTCAGGGTTTCTGTTCGGCGGCACGTAGGCTTTATATTGTGATTGTAATGGTTCTTCAGGATGAGACTGAATCGGTGTTTTGTTCATGTCATCATCGATTGAGCTCGTTGGGGTCAGAATAGTGGTAGATTGCACAGAAGGCGCAGTTTGGGGCTGCATCTGCGTAATATCCATGAGAGGTAATGTTGGTTTCCGCGATATGATGGGCCTTCCACCTGGACTGTAATCATAGTCATCATGTTGCGCCACGTCCGGCAGAACTTGCACTTTCAGATCCCGTTTTGCACCAGAGCTATTGGAGTTATTGTGAGATTCCGAATCTTGCTCAGGATGTATCGAAGCAACCGGTTCGACTGCTGAAACTTGAGGCGGAGCGTCGAAAAGTGGGATTCCTCTGAAGCCCGCCTCCGCTTTCACAAAAGTCTTGAATATCTTAATCTTTTCCTGGACCTGTGGCTCCATTGCCTCGCCACGAAGCATAGCAATGTACCTTTCTAACGAGCCTACATACCACGGATCAAGGTCTGGAATGAGATCTGCTGCAGTTGGCTTCGGCAGCTCCTTCGTCTTTTCGTCTTCGAGTTGGCGTCTCAGCTCGGCAATAGTGTTGTCGCGCTCTTCGAGGTTATTCTCCTTCCCTTCCATATCTTCTTTCAGTCTGTCGATAGTGAGACCTTTCTCTTTGACCACGGCCTCGGAATTAGCACTAGCTTGGTCTGCTGTCAACCTCATGTTCTCAAGTTGCGCTAACAGAACATCCCTCTCACCCGCCGCGTGGCTATTCGCGGCCTCGAATTCAGATTCGAATTTCTCTCTTTCAGCCTTGAAGACCTCAGACTCGGTGCGGCGTTGATCAATCTGCTGTTGTAACTCTCCCCTCAATTGATCAATGAGTTCGTCTTTTGCCTTGAGTTCGGCAGCATAAGCGGGAGTAACAGAGCCCGCCATACCACCTGTTTGCGATTCGTAGAAGAATTTTGATTGAGCTGAGGTACGCTGATTTGAGGGCGACGATGCTCCTGCGAGCTGATCTCGAGGATGCCGTGTACCCTCTGTGGGCTTAGGGGTAGTTCTCAAGGGCGCCACGATCGCATCTTCTACGACGAACCCCTCAGGTGTGGAACTTGACGAACGCCGTTCGCTAGAATGTGCCACGACGGAAGGAGGTGTAGGCATGTATCTGTCTACTGAATCACTTGATCCTGGGTGTGTGGGGTATATTGCAGGACTTGGGAAGCCGTGTGTTGACGGAGGGGATGGAACGTGGGCTGGCAGTTCAATGCTATCTGGCTGGGCAATCTCAGTCCCTTTTCTCTCCGGCTTTGTACGAAAAAGGTCTTCGTCGTCAATCTCCTCACTGCCACCCAAGTGCTCCCAGTCCGAAGGGCCGCCAGCAGCCAATGCACTGAATGTTGATTTGTCGTCACGTAGTGGAGGCGGCGTTGAAAATTTTTGTATGGTAGGTTTTGGAGACGCTGTTTTGTTTTCGGCACGTTGGGCACAATATTTGGCGAAAGCAACGGAATTTATCGAGTCGGCACGGCTGAAGCGCGGATTTTGCCCAGGGGGGTAGCTGAGACTGGGCCGATTGGATATTGGAGATACTGGCTGACTGTTTGGACGTGATTCATAGGGGCTTGATGAGGCAAGATTAATTTGGTTAGATAAATTGGGCTCCTGAGCGGCTTGGTTTGGCACATGAGAATACTGCTGGTTGAGATTTGGAGCTTGGGTTGGCTGTGGTGTTTGTGGAGTTTCATAAGATGTTTGTGCAATGTGATGGTTGTAAGCTTGATCTGGAGGCGGCGGGGCTTGCCACTGATTTTGAGGCTGTGTTTGCTGTGGAAAGGAATTGGCCTGCTGGTCATAAGAAGTTTGTCCATACGTCGGCGGGTGTGATTGCTGATGATATTGACTTGGCGGATGCTGTGTCTGCGCAAATGACTGTTGCTGCTGCTGGCCAGGAGGGACGGTTTGGCCTTGATATGGTTGCTGTTGGTAGCCATGCTGCTGTGGTGGGAACTGAGTTGGTGTTTGTTGCGATTGTACAGGTGTCTGTGCTTGATGTCCGTAGTGATGGTACTGGGGTTGCTGGTTTTGCGCAGCTTGTCCCGTCTGCTGTCCAACGCGCGGCGGAAGCGGTGGAGGCTGCCCTGCTTGATAGGAAGGCTGCGTACTCTGGTTTCCCTGAACATAAGGATTCTGATCAACAGCCGGCCTCGTGTAAGTGAATTGGTTTGTGTCTCCCTGGAGCGGTTGTTGTTGTGCCTGCTGCCATGTTGGGGCATTCGGCGGAGGAGGGCCATGAATACTATTTGCTAGATTCGCATTAGGTGACATGTACTCTTGTGCGCCTGTTCCATGCATAGATTGAGGGGCATATGATGACGGCTGTTCGTTTGGAATGACATTTGCATGGGCTTGCTGAGAAGCCACGGGTGGAGCATTTGGGGTTGAGGGTGTCTGAATTGTACCATATATCGAACTTGGTCTTCCCGCATGCGGTGGCGGAGGAGCTACATAGGGGTATGTCTGCTGTAGAGGGCCCTGATTGTTGTATCCTCCTTGTTGGGGCTGAGGTGTGAAGTTGGCATGCTGCTGAGGCTGCTGGGCCCAATTTTGCTGCTGCTGCTGCTGCTCTTGTCGTTGCATTGCCGCCGCAAAGCCGTATGGTTTCGGGGGAGGAGGGGGAGGCACATCTTGTTGCTGAGCGTACGACTGCCGCTGTGGGCCTGATATCGTCCCATATGTACCCGGATTGTATCCCCCCATAGTCTGCGGCTGCGATTGGTTCCATGGGCTCGACGTCTGAGTTGGCGTGGGCGTGGACGGAGTCCATTGACCGTGCGGTTGGGGAGCAACAGACTGGTATCCTTGCGAAGCTGCGGGAGCATCTGTTAGCTCTTGCTATAGGTGTTTGGTAGCTTCAGTCTGCATGTGCATACCTCCATAGCCCGGCGGGGGCGGCGGTACTGGCGGGGGCGCGCTCTGCTGGCCTGCGAAGCCCGTCGCGCTTCCTGGCTGTTGGTAGCCCGGTGCTTGTCCGTAGTTCTGCATGGCGGTGTCTTCACCGAAATGTCGCGCTTCAACGAGAGCTGAGGGGTCTGCGTGTATGATTAAGCTCGCGACAAGTGTAGCACACAAAGGAGCACACGGGAGGTACTAGCAATGGATCACAAAGACAGTTGACAACGATGAGATGGCATTAATGGGTCGGGTAGATACAGAAAAGCAAAACGACAGGTTCTCCAAATCCGTGCTTCGTATGCATGAGGCGCAAGGCCGCCTACTAGAGTTAAAATGTACGCAAAGTGGCATGGTGTCGCAGCCACGACATGTGGTTCGCTCGGCCTCAGCCTTGCCGCTTTTGGCACTACCATTAATACTCACAGCCCCCACCCCTCAGCCGCACTTCTGGCGCCGCTGCTCAGCAATGTATGCAAGAACATACTCTATATCTTTTGCGGTCGCCACCAGAGTCTCTTTCTCCTGCACGCTTTTCGGCGCAATGCGTGTCAGACCCCCAGCCGTACTCAAAGTCATCTGTGCCGAGTTAGCACAATGTTTGCACCAAGTTAGTTTGTGAAACCCACCATGTCCCAACGATGATCACCAAGGCTGTCAACATCAGATTGTGGCCTCCTTGGTGCTGAAGTCAGCCGTTCCAGCGAAGCGTACTTCCCCTCTGTCAACTTCTTTCCTTGATGCGGTAACCGCTTGTCAACAGACTTTGAACCCGGTTTCTCATGTCTCTGCGGAATCTGATAGGTTCTTGATGATCCTATTTTCTTCACATGGCTTCTTTGCACTATCATGCTGTCATTAAAGGACTCAAAGTCAATCGGCAGCTGAACAGTCGAGGATCGAGCGAGCTCAGACGGGCTCTCGGCATGATTGGTTTGTGTAGTGACAACCAGCACATGGAAGACACGGTCTTGCAAAAGATCGCGGCCAGCAACCTTTGGCATTTCGTGAAAATTCTGAAAGACTGTATTGTGTTAGCAAAGCTCTTACGACCATACGCAGGTCCAGTGAATTGGCAACAAGGCCAGCAAGGCCTATATACCCTACTGTCAGGTGTAACTTACTAGACATCTCTACATTATGTATTCTTTGCCCATGTTTTGATGCACGCAAAGCAGTGAGCAAGTCTTCTCGATCCCACGTCAGAAGTTCAACAGCATCAAAGACACTAGGCGTATAAACATATTCGTTGCGACTATGTTCTCGTGCAAGCAAGTACGCCAATTCGGAAAACTTGACATGCGAATCACTGTGAGTGGATGTTCGGGCTAGCCAGCGCTCTTGATTGATTGTAAGGATACGTTTCTTGACTGAGATGGGAACTGGAAGTTCCTTGTTATCTCCAGTGGCGTTTAGTGGAGGCATCAGCACATTCCCACTCCGGGGACTCCAGATTCCACATTCTTTCGGATCCTTGTCAAAATCAACTTGCTCGATTTCAGTAAAGAGACGGTTGAAAAACTCGACCAAACTCGTCCTATGGTCTGACGCCGCATTTTCGTACAAGGGATGGTAGGGTAGATCTAGCTTCTCCAAGCGCTTAAGACCCAAATATCGTCGTATGACTGAGTGCGGTACTGTGACGCTTGTAGCGGCCACGGGCGCATGGCTGGTATCAGCATCTACTGCGGAATGGTCTGGGGACGCCACTGGCTCGGATTGGGCGGGATTGGTAGACATGCCGAAGCGCTCCCTGCTCGAATTCTGGGCAGCGGAGCGGAGTCTTGGATATGCACAAGGCTGCAATGGGAAATCAAGGCGTTATGCTAGGCACAGCTGCCTTGCAGCGTTCAAGGCCGCGGACGCTTCGATACCAGTCTAGACCTCCGTGGTACGATGCGTCATGTGACAGAGAGAACAGCGACCAGGACTACCAATCACAATAAATCAGTGTGGCGTATACGGGTTCTTTCCATGCACACCTACAGATCTATTAGTCAAGCCCTTGATTCGCGCGTTCCTAAACGATTGGCAGCTGACGCGGATAATAAAGCCGATATGGCGATTTCAGCTTAGAAAAAAAAACACCAGCAAGGCAATACGTATCTGCAAGGCTTACGACGTGCTCAGATGATTGACCGTAGTATTGACAATAGGATTGAAGCTGCGACGCTTGAGCCAGGATGATGGCTAGCGTACAAATAATATGGAGATGGCTGTGATTGGCTGATTTTTAGTTGTGCGACACCTGACAGCGTATCTTTTGGAAAGGAGTGGGTGCACATCGAACGTCAAAGACAGAAACGAGAGCATGATTTGGGCATCTCGATTCGAGCGGCGAGATGGCCATCACGATGAGAAACGTGATTTAGGGAGTGCGGTGTGATTGTGAGCTTGCGGTCTAGATTACTCAACAGTGTGAGCCATGACTTGGTTGTGCCACAACCATGCCCACTAGTACACATTACAAAGATAAGTCGGATTATGAGTTCCCGTAGTTGGGCTTTCCCATGAGCTGTACATGGAGTGGTTTGAAGCACATGGGGTATTCCTAGAGTAGAAAGCTGGAGAAGAGAAAACGGACAACTGAGGCCGCCTCTGAGTGATTGATGGAGTGCAACATGATAGCCCTGACCCGAGGGAAAAGAATACGACATTGGGGTGCGTGAGCCGTCGCCGCTGTGTAAAGTAGACTAACACTAAGGTCGAATGCCGGGTGCCGAGCAGGAGGCTGACGCTCCGCGGAAGCCAGGGACACGGAACCTGTACAGTGGACCCTCACTGAAGCCGCATGAACGCTGCACGGCTACCAACGCGTGGACATTGAGTATCTATCTCCTTAGCTGCTGCTTGTTGAAACCCTGGTTCGGAAGGATTTTCGCGCCGTACGATTAGCCAGCCATAGGAGTGCTGAAAGGCCGTCTATTCGCTGGGATTGTTCATCGGTATTGATTGACACAACGACATGACACTGCTCCACAAGCCTGCATGTATCCTGGTCCAGAACCATCCATGCACAGGGCTTGAGCGCGGCCAGATCCCAATCAACATGGGAAATGTCCATCTTCAGCATCCGAGGCCTGATGCTAATGCTGCAATCAGCTGAGGAATTCCCCCCAGTGGCTGTGGTAGGTCAATGGGCAAAGCAATTTGGCCATGATGCCCCGCATGCATGGCGTCGCGTCTTGGGCGGGAGCCAGTGCCAGCATCAGATGCACCCACACGCGACGCGATCAAGGATAGATATCATTTGATGCCTGGGGTTGAAAAGAGGGGCCAACGAGGGTCTTTTGCTGTGCCGAAGCTTCTGGTGTGTGTGCGTGAGTGGGGAGAGTGGGAAGGGGTGGAGGGGAACATCATCTAGCGACCGACTCGATGGCGCCTTGTCGATCGTTGCGACCACATGTGCTCGACATTGAAAGGGTACCGACTAATGATACTGGTTCCCGACTGCCTTTGGACCCGCGACTTCACGTGACGCACAGACGGCATCCTGGTAATCGATCCACGATCGGCATGTCAAATCTCCCATGCTGGCTGACCTAGCAAACATGTGAAATCCACCCAATCTGCCATGCGATTCTCGTGACTGAAACATGCGCAAATGCAGTCTCCATGCTGGCACCACAGGCTAAACTATCCATCAAGATCCGCTCCATCTGGGCCGGGTCCCCCAGTGGCAAGCTAGCCAAGTGCGTAAGCCAATCTATTGCCAGGCTTCATTTGTCACGCCATGTGGCACGCTTACTTACCAAAGACCTTGTTTTCCAAGCACGGCTTATTACACCTACATACATGGCTCTCTCAGCCAACCCGTTACGTTGTGCCAATGATTCGGGCAAGACCATCTATGTATGTATGTATGTATGTACATGTACATTTCATATCTGTGTACATATGTACAAACTCCGCGCGATCCGCCAACTTGATACAGAACTAGCTGCGCCGCGGGTCACTTTTCCGTCGTGGTATACTTCGTCAAATCCAAAACTCCTTGGGGCGCTAGCATGTCCAAAATGACTGCCTTGAGGCGACGTCCCTCCACATGTGCCCATCCTCTCCTCTTCTAAACCGGCCCATCCGTCCAAAATCTTACCCTTTACACGCGAGATAAATCTTCCTTTTCCCCATATGCTTACTGAGTGTCCAGAAAGCAAACTTATTGCGTCAGGGGTATCTTCTTGTAATATCAAATAACATAAGTATGAAAACGTAAAGCGTATCCGCTAATGGTTGCTTGGTCCGTGTGCCACGAGCCTAAACAATTCCCAACTTGACCAACTACGCGAGCCGTTGCAAATCTTAGTCCAGCAGGTCATGCAGTGCCTACTGGTTGAGGCACTAAGTAACCCATAATTGTGTGTCGTGTGTACCGTGGCGTGGTCGTCAAATTAACAATCAAGGCGATCCCGCGTTGACCGCCGCATCCTCATCCGCTACCCTCGCCGCCAACTCTCCTGCTCTTACTAGGACCGCTAGTGGACCCTGTGTGCGGTAGTCATGCGAGTGGTGAGGGTAATGCGACGCCGCCATATGTGTCATGGGCCGGTCTAGTGGCGAAGGTGAAGGTCCTATGCTTGGGATTGGCTGGGGAAGCATACGCATCGTTTTGCTAGGGTCGGCAGGTAAGGCTTGTTCAGGATAGCTTGGTGTGTGCACCCCTTGGCCACTGTGGCTGCTTTCCGAGGACAAAGTCGTGTCCTCGTGACTGAGACGTGGAAGACGAGTGGTGTCTCGCGGTCCTCGGCGAGAGGGAAATTCTGCTGGCCCTTGATAATGAGATGGGTATGTGTATGAGGGTGGTGGTGGCGTTGATGAAGATTGGTGGTTGTTGTCCTGGTTGAATGCAGACTGTTGGTATGAATTCGAGTCGTATGGAATCCTAGTATCCCGTACGGAACTGGTCGCAGCTGGCTCAAAAATGCCGTCTCTTGCTATGACTGCGGAACGTGGAGACGCGGAAATTGGCGAGAACTGCTCCCCTGATCGGGGAGAATTGAAACCAGAAAGCGAGCGATTGGTCGGCGATGTGGGTTTGGAGGCATAGGTAGGACCTGCAGGAAGACGCGAAGGGCCAGGGGGTTGATTAGGATCCGACTTTTGTTGCGCAAGCGTATTGCTATCTGGCTGTGTGAAACTTGATCTTCTGTTTGCTGCTTGCTCATTTTGTTCATTGCTACCCGCCCGGGTTGAAGTGCTTGTCTCTGTATCCAGTTTTGAACGCTTGCCTTCTGCATATGTTAATACTCCATCGTCTCGGATATTTAGCGCAAATGATGTACCTTTTGTTGGAACTGAGTGCTTCGCTTTGAAATCTTCAAGATACTTCTGGTAGGCTTCATACTGCGGTGTTTTCTTGTATTCGGCCAATTCCGCATAGTACTTTTCCTTGGCGCCATTGGCTTGTCGTTCGCAGCCTTCGCGCTCTTCCGCAGGCAGAACTTGCCATTTCTCGCCAACCACCTTGGCAATCTCTGTGAAGGATAGATCTTGTCCCTTTAGGGACTCCCTCACCTCTGTAATTGGGTTAGCCATGGTCGCAGTGTGTTGAGGTGACACTCACGATTCGAGAAAATGACATAAGCAGATGGTGGGCGTTCTGGAGCATGTTCATCGGGCTGTATAAAGTTAGGAGAGTGCATAAGTGGTTTACATGGTAGAAGTTTCAAACAAACCTTTGGATGTCGTCGGTATTTCCGCTTGGCACCTGTTACACCAGAAGAAGGATTGCTTGACTCCGGTTGTTTGCTTTTGCTTTCAGGTCCTGAATCGTCACTTCGATACGAGCCTGCGGTGCTTCCCGCTCTGGGAAGATTAATAGGAAGTGGCTTCTCTGATGACTGTCCGCGCGATTCGGCAATGGCCCGTTGTAGTTTCTTTATTAAAAAAAAGGATTAACGACACTAAACATGACAGAGCAATACGAACAATGTGTATACATACCCGTCGATGACCAAGTTTTACGTTGAGGGAGCTCCTGCGCCGTTGTAAGCAAGGGTCTGTTGAGGGAGGAAGCAGGCGGAGGGTAAACGTACAGGTCGGATTCTGTAATGTCGAGCACTGTCTCCCAGGAGTCAAAGCCTTCGGCCACGAACACTTGGTGGTACTGGGACAGACCCAATCGCGCCAAACGGTCTTTCAAGTCGCTCATGTAGGAAGGCGTGGGCGCGACCGCGTAAGTAAATGTAGTGTAGCGACCGAGTGTGGAGAGACGTGGTGGTCAAAAAGGTTGGATAAGCCTGCAGGATTAGGCGACTAGTGGCAATGGTATTGAGGATCGGGCGTGATCGATAGAGGTCGAGTATGGCGAGACTAGTGTACAGGGATGAAAAAGGAAATGGCCGGGTGTTGCTTGAGCCAGCGTGATTGGTGCAGCGGCGGGGCGAGTGCGGCGGATCGACTGGCAAGGAAAATCGAGGTTAGGGTCAAAGTGTTGCAGGGCGCAGAGGCGCAGAGAAGAGCAAGTGAAGGAAGCAGCAGTCAACGACTATGGCGCATGCCTGAGCGGTGGAGCGCGACGTTGGTTTGGGGTAGGTGGGTCCCGGACCGATGCAGTCGAATTCTGTAATTATGTTGTGATGGCGGCAGGTCGAGTCTCGGCTACCGTGAAGGAGGGGAGCGGACGCAGCCTAGTATAGGCACGGCCAGAACAGCGGCCGACGAGAGTCAGTAAACGGCCGGGGCTCATTTGGCGCGTCCAGAGCCTTGCTTGGATGCGACGCGAACCAGAGACGCAGAGGACCCGGGTTGCGGTGAGCGTGGGCAGCTCCGGGTGAGAGCGGTGCAAGGCCCAATTGAGTGGGACAAGGCTAGTAGACCAAGCCGGGCGCATTCATGGAGGGCAATTGTGATGGGACGGGGGGTGAAATCAAGAGGGTTACAGGTTCGGCGGGTGACTGTGAGCGGTGCTGGCGTGGGCGGTGGTGGTAGTAGTGGTAGTGGTAGTAGTAGTGGAGGTGGAAGAGAGTGGAGACGGGAGAGGGTGTGGACGAGGTGGACGAGGTATTAGTGATGACGATGATGGGATTGTTGGTGGTGGTGGTGGTGGTGGTAGTGGCAGCGGGAGCAATATTAGCAGCAGCAGCAGCAGTAGACGACATGGGAGAGGTAGGAGGGCAGGAAAATGGAGCGGGAAGAAGTGTGCAGCCCGGGCAGCGATAGGGTCGTCAGACGGTCGAGATCAGAGCAGGCGATCGGCGGGCTCGACAGCAGGCCCGGACAGGGGATGCAGTGCAGAGGCAGCGAGCGCGTTCTCTCCGTTTCTGCGAGCAACGAGGGCACGCCAGGGCAGCCAGGGCAGCCGTGAGCAACAGCAACGCACGCGCCAGGCTGGCTGGCAGTCGGAAAGCTCGCTGCTTGCGGGATATCTGGAGCGCCTATGACGTGGGATGGGAGGCTGCAGCGCGTATAGCTGACGGTGCAAAGGGTACTGGGTACAAAACATGGCAGGCCAGAACCATTGTCCATCAACGAAGCGCCGATACATTGGAATAGGCCCGGTTTGCGGGAGCCCGGCATCATCGCATCCATCCACGCTGGCCGCCTCTCTAGGCGACCCCATCATCCACTCTGCACGCCTCCCTGCCCGTCCACGAGGCTGCTGACTGCCCCCCAGGAAGCATGCAGTCGCTGCTCGAGACGCCCTCGACGCTGCCCTGCCTGGGGGTGGGTGGGAGTGACGTCGTGCTGGTACATGTCTGTGTATGGCCAGCCTGGACCTAGTAAGTAGACTGTGTACTGTACTAGGTCTACTGTGTACTTATGCATCGGCAACACCCACCAGCCGCCGTCGCCTGCCCCCCCGGCCGCCGCCGCCGTCGCCGCTGATTTGCCAGCCGTCGGCAAGCAGCACTGGCTCTGTCATGGCTCTGGCGAGCTCATCTCGCGACAACATGGCCCGCCTGTCTGCCTGTTGCCCAGCTAAGCCACCACAGGCACCACACACACAGGACTAAGTAGATCTGCGATGCGACGCAGCCCTGGACGCTGGATGGGGGGCGCCGGTCGCGGGGAGAAGGGGGGGTGTGCAGACACAAGCAGATCCAGCGAGCTTAGCCCGGGCTGCATCGGCGATGGCGCTGCCTGGACCGTTGCAGCTAGTTCTCGTGACGATCAACGCGCCAGGCCAGGGGCGGAGAGGAGCTCTCGGCACCTGCTCCGCCCAAGCGACTATCCACCGTCGCCTGGCCAGCCGTGCCATTGGACATTGCCCGTCGGCAATGCCACCCTCACACCTCACGCCCAAGGCGGAGCGGAACGCTTCTCTCACTTGGCTGGATTCGTCCAAAGCGGCCCTTCAAACGTCGCCTACTGCGCAGTACATGCGCCCAAAGTGGGAGGCCTTGACAAGCTGCAGCCCTTGCACAATGCTTGTGTCGGGTGGGTGCGTCCACAGTAGGGTGCATGTGCCCTTGACTTGTGCATCACGGAGCAGAAACCGGGCCAGAGTGAGCGTGTGGTGTCATGTTTGGACCCTGACCGATGTCATCGGCCTCGTCTTGGATCTGCTCCACCATGGACATCGCAACGGCCGCTCGCCCTTGCCTCCGCCCGCCGTTGAGGGGTGCGGTACTTGTCGCCGCCGCCGCTTTGCACACTGCACACGGCTCCCTCGACGACGCGTTTGCGATAGTCACGTGCACACACAGAGACAATAGCCGATTCATGAACCATACACGCATACACATGTATCCCATACATCCATACATACATCTATGCACGCTACCAAACCCAAAAGCCACGTGAACCGAAACGGCCAGAATGCACTACCCTCTGCGCAGCCTGCCTCCCATGGGCTACCTTGGATGCTGCGGCAGATGGCTCCGGACCAGTCGCACCAGCCGGCATGGTTAGCCGTGAATGGCAGGCGCCATGGCGAGTACAACACACTGAAGGAAGAGACCGCGATGAAGCCGTTTACCATCATGTGCACCCCCAACCCGGCCATCATCGCATTTTGCGGCGCTTGCCCTACTCCTCCTCTAGCACCGTTTGGCCATCTCCTCCGGGAACCATCTATCACAATTAGCATGGGACATCCTGGTCACGCGTGTTTCGTACCATGCAGATGTTGTTGCCGTTGAGCAGGATCTTGGGTAGCTGCACATTTCCCTCAGCCGGGTCACTGGCCGTTGAAATTAGCACACGCCCATCATGTCTCGACAATTCAATGTAGCCACTCACATCTCTGTCACGTTCTCCAGCACCATGTCTATGCCATGTCAGAAATGCGCAGACAAGTCGTCGGCCGCCTACTCACTGACGTAGTCGTCGAATCCAACCAGTTTACCCGTAAATTCTGACTCTGGTCAGTCTTTTCACTCTCATCTCTGGCATCTAAGCATACCTTTTCCGCCATTCATAATGACCCAGATCTGCGAACCAACGCATTTGTCGATGAGTTCTGCGACGGTCAGCGCCCGGCATGTGGGCCATGTGAAATATTCTCACCCAGCGGCAATAGATTCTCGAGCGACATGGTGGCGTAGTCCGGTGTAGGTTGGTTGTGTGTTGTGGTGGTGACTGGGTGGGATATCTTGGCGGAGAGGGCCGTCTTCAAGAAAGGCGGCGCGCTAGCCAACCAACATTCGCGAACAGGGTCCTGTCGCTCTAGCAAGGCAACAGACATGTTTTCTCAGCCACTGCTGCCGAATCAGCCTATCGAACACAATACACACAGCATTGGTGCCTAACTAGAGCACTACCATGGAGTGCCATGCTCTTCAGACGACGCGCCTCTCTGCTGAGCGCGTCACACATCTCTCGGACTGTTTGCCATGAAGTCACACCGAGCATTCCACCAGCAATAGACCACCATTACATACAGAGGTGCGAACAAGACTTCAGTTGCCATGCAGTACAATACTAAAAGAAAAAAAGAGACAGCGGTTCGCGACTCCCAAGACTATTATTGCACATGGCAGGAGCGATGCACGCCACCCCACCACGCCCAGCGCCCGCGCCTTCCTCTCCTACTACTTGCCAATGGAAGCGGGGACGACCCTTCACCGCAAGCAGCACTCGCGTTCGAGATATGCACCATAACTCTGGCCCAACCGCGCATCCTTCTCCTCCTCTCAAACAACCTACTACGAGCAATGCAGCGACCACAACTGAAAACAAGCCCTCTCCGCCCCAAGCGTTCGCTACGCCATCTGTGAGACCTCCCCCCGCAGCAGACTTATACAAACCATTGACCTCGTTCCAGCGAGTAGGATTGTGGGACCCGTCATATGGGTTACGCTTTGCGACCACATCACAAGCAGAGATACGGCAGTCCGCTCCCGTTTCTTCAAGCACGAAACCCTTACCCCGACCCGAAGCCAGGTCACCAGAGTCGCCCCGTGCCGAAGACGATTCGATACATAGTGGTAGTGACTTGGGGCAAGATGCACAGTCCAGTACAGAAGATGGCGCCTGTCCAGCGGGAAGCCAGTCGTCGTATCACGTTGAGTCTACAGAAGAACCAGATTCCACAGACACGTACGAAGTTTCTTCGCAAGACGAGTCAGAGGCCGATGTCAGCGAAGAAGAGGAGTCAGATGCCGACGAGGACCTTGCCTACCAGATTCCAGAAGACACGTTACGTGCTGCAATGCTCGCTTCGCCCAAAACACGTGCAAGTTACTGGAGTGCGAAGCTGTACCAAAGCCCGGACGGTGATTCGCTTTCAATACACTATTGTAAATCTTTTGATGTTGCCGAGAGAGTTGCCCAGTACTTTTTGAAAGAGAAGGTTGTAGGCTTCGACGTCGAGTGGAAACCTTTTGGAAATCCGCATGCAATCAAACAAAACGCTTCATTGATCCAGCTTGCATGCGAGGATAGAATTGCGCTATTTCATATCTCGCTATTTTCTGGGTACAAGGTCGAACAGCTCATGCCACCCAGTCTAAAAGCCGTCTTGGAGTCACCAGATGTCATCAAAGTTGGGGTGGCTATCAAGGGTGATTTCAAACGTGTGGAAAGATACCTTGGAGTTCAGTCCCAGGGTGTCTTTGAGTTGAGTCGATTGCACAACCTCGTTGAATGGTATGAGGTTGATCCTAGCAAAGTCTCGAATAGACTGGTTAGTCTTGCTACCCAGGTGCTTCAACACCTGCAGTTGCCCTTGTACAAAGGTGAGCAACTAGAGGACGACGAAGACACGACGTCCAGTGTCCGGGAAAGCGATTGGAGCCTCCCATTGAATCTGCAACAAATTCACTACGCAGCTGCTGACGCGTACGCCGGATTCCGGCTTTACCACATATTGGAGCGGAAACGGACTCGGCTGACACCAACACCTCCACCGGTAATGCTTTGCGACTACGACAACAAGCCTGCCCCCCGCGCCAAAAAGCCACGTAAGAAAGCTGGAGCAACCACTAAGGGCAGAGAAGCTAGTGATAGCGACTCGAACTTATCAACAGATTATGCGGAAGAGGAGCAAGATAGTGATGAAAACACCCAAGGTTATGAAACAGCGCCAGAGGAACTCATGGATAGTCACGAACTCGAAGATCCTGCGCACACAACAACTCCAGCTGTTCGCCCAGTCAAAAAAGTCAAAAAACTTAAAGCCAGCCAGGCAGAGAACACCAAGCTAGACGAAGAGAGTAATCTGGAGTCTGGGAATGAGACTTCTTCCTCATCCAGACGTGTAGGACGGGTCAATATCTCGTCATTGAACACGGCTGATGTGGGCTACCCGGTATTACCACGACTATCGCAGGAGGACACTGAAGCATCTCAGCCTAGCGAAGTTTCAGCGGACGCCGATGACGAATACGCGGATGCAGAACTCGAAGAAGCGCTTGGAAACATGACGCTCGATGATGCTGGCAACTTGAGAGAGGACGTAGAGGTTGTCACTCCTGAGCAGACTGGTTCACCATATGGCTTAGCGACTGCGTGGGCGCAGAATTTTGCTCAATCTACTATTCCGCTACCCGAATCGCCGGCTCCCCCTCGCATCCACGCGACAGTTTCCCATCTCCGTGCCTATCATCTATGGCATCATCAAAAAATGTCAGTGGATGAGATTGCGCCATTGTTGCGGAACCCGCCACTCTCATACAGCACCGTCAGCAACTACATCCTGCAGGCAGTAACGCTGGAGAAACTTGAATACGAACAGGAGCTGCTTAAGAAGTTGATGCTGGGGATGCCTTTAGGTATGAGGAAGGGACGGTGGAAGGAGTTGGCGAAGGAGGTCGGGGCGTTGGGTTAGGTAGGCCTCGTTTTTGTTGTACTGTGCATGTACATACACACATAGTTTGTCCAGATGTTGCGACGAATGCCAAAATAGCTGTTGATCATGCACTCCTTTCTAGGCATGGTGTGTTGGCGAATTGCCAACTGTATGCCCAAGTGACATGCTGCACACACAGTAAGCGCAGAGGCATAATTGACACGTTTCGAGGCATCGTAACTTTGGCCTCGATTCAGGTACCGCATCGGTAAGCTCAGGGTCCAGGCGCCTGGCCAATGTCAGTCGAGCACCAGTCCCGCACCCCCGCATGCTGGCCTCGAAACTGCGGTGAGGATCACCCATCCCTGCAAGAAACCCCTCCAAATTGTATCGCGACCCTCGCTGCACTCCCCAGCATCGTACCGACTTTTTTTTGCCTCTTGTTGGTTACTCTGATCAAAAGACCTGGTCTTGACCCATCTCACTACACACAAGACTGCCTCTACATATTCATCATGGCAACTGCGGCCGCTGTATACCCTCCGCTTGACCAGCGCCCGGTCAAGAACACAGTTCTACTCTTCGATGTTGACGACACACTCACAAAGCCCCGTCAGGTGCGCTTACCCTCCAATCACACACTCTCTACCAACAGCTAACATGCCTGCAGCTGGTGAGCCCTGAGATGCTTCAATTGCTCTCGGAGCTCCGACACAAGGTTGCCATTGGCTTCGTTGGCGGCTCCAACCTGGCCAAGCAGCAGGAACAACTTGGAGGAGCAGTCGATGTCACATCGCTGTTCGACTACTGCTTTGCTGAGAACGGACTCACCGCTATCCGGATGGGCGAGACTCTAGCCAGTCAGAGCTTCATTGCCTGGATTGGTGAGGACAAGTATAAGGCGCTGACCAAGTGGTATGTCGAAGCCTGTGGGTTTACAAAGCATTGCTGACCCCAACCGGCAGGATCCTTCACTACATCGCCGATCTCGATATCCCCATCAAGCGTGGTACTTTTATCGAATTCCGCAACGGCATGATCAACGTTTCCCCCATCGGCCGTAACGCCTCGACTGAAGAGCGAAACGAGTACCAAAAGTACGACCTCGAACACAAGATTAGGGAGACCATGGTCGCAAAGCTCAAGGAAGCTTTCCCTGACTACGGCCTTACCTACTCTATCGGCGGTCAGATCTCGTTTGACGTTTTCCCTACGGGCTGGGACAAGACCTACTGCCTGCGACACATTGAGGCAGAGAAGGACATCTCAGGAATTACCTACGACAAGATCCATTTCTTCGGTGACAAGGCATACGAGGGCGGAAACGACTGGGAGATCTACAGCGATGAGCGTACCATCGGACACAAGGTCAAGAACCCAGACGATACCTACGCACAGTTACAGGAGCTGCTGAAAAGCTTTCAGTAGGCGTAGTTGCTTGTGGAAAATGACGATTTATCCGACCTTACTTTGGTCGACGAGTATGTTTATTTGCACCAGGTATCTGAGGAAGCACAGACAATGTGACAAGTTGGAAAAAGACATGACCCGAAAACATCTGATTAATAGCTCGGTATATCAACCAGGATCACTCTGGATCATGCTCCTGAGCAACTCTCCACGACCTCTTGTCTGCATGAAGGCTCATTTCCAAGATGCGTAATCATCGTAGTCGCCTCGGTTGGCTAAACCCTTCCCCATCAATAATACCAAGAGCTGAACAAGGCCCTGCATGTATGCACGTAATGATATACGAACTTCACCCACTTACAAAGCAACACTAAGCACCTGGTTCTTTCCCTTTTACAACCATACTACTTACCCGATAAGCCCCAGGTTCCACTTCCCGACCCTATCAACCTACATACCCTCTCGGTCTCCACGTTCTCAATCAACCCGAAACAAGATACCTGCCTATTTCTACCACCGACCACCCCCGCCCATTGGCTCCGCAACCCCAACTCGTTCACCTCCCCCATATCCTCTACTTCAACTATCAATTCCTCGGCGCATTCAAGCAATCCCAGCAATGGCGGCAACCTTTTTTTTGCCCCAACATTGCGGAGAAGAACCTGACTAGTTAAAATTGTGGTAGGGAATGCACGTACCGTAGTCCCTTGCAGATCTTGATTTCTTTTACCGCCCTCCACCAGTTAACCCGGCCAATAATAACACACTCCTGTGCGAGAGGGTTTGTGTAATGGCGCCAAGAAACTAGGTACGGTTTGTGCAAGACGAGAGATGTGGGGAGGTTCCGCCTTACCTACCTCCCCCGGCTAAAAACGTACATGTATGCAGGTCGTTGACTCGGCTGTTTTCTCTTGCCTTGAGAGGGATGGTACGCAGGGCGTTTTGATTTTTCTCGTATGTGATTGGGGGAAAGAGAGGAGGTGGCGAGATGATTGATTGCATCCGTATATATGAAGTTGGGCCTACAAAGTTTGCTACCCCAGGAAGTCCCTTTCTTTCTCCCTTGGAAGCCTTTGTTCCTGCTGTCCTTTTGTTTTTAAGCTTTTTGTTTGTTTGCTATTCAATCTTGCTCCAATCATGAAGTTTCGTGCGGCGTCTTACTTGCTCTTGCCTCCGCTCGTGCTCGCGTATCCTTCGTCTGGTCCGGTTTGTGCGTCTCCGCAGATAGCAACAGCAGGAGCAGACTCGTCGAATACGTATGATTACATTGTCACGGGTTCTGGGCCGGGAGGCGGGACGATTGCTACTAATCTTGCGCGCGCGGGTCACTCTGTGCTCTTGATTGAAGCGGGTTCGGATGCTTCGCTTGATATTCGGACTCAGATTCTCGCGCTGAATAGCTTTGGGAATACAGACGTCACGTGGCATTTCTTTGTCAAACATGGTGATGATGAGGAGAGGTTGAAGCGGTATAATCTGCTGGTTTGGAGACTGGCAAATGGAGAATGTGAGTGGTTTTTTTTCTGAGAGATGCTTGAGTGAAATGTGCTAATGTCAAAAAGACTGGGTTGGACGAGACCCAACGGTTGAGGGCCATGTTGGTGCTAAGAGACTCGGAATCTTCTATCCTCGCGGTGCGACACTTGGTGGAAGTGCCATTGTAAACGCGGCAGCAACCTTCTTGCCAAGTGAGAGTGACTGGGATATCTTTGACCAAGGAACCGAAGAAGACCTCTGGAGGTTGGTTTCCTTGCAATCGCAATGCTTGTGTATGTGTACTAACTGGGTTAGCGGCGATCTGATGCGCAAGTACTTTGAGAAGATCGAGCATAACAACTACCTTGAACCTGGCACCCCAGGCCATGGGTTCACGGGCTGGCTTCAGACAAACATAGCCGACCGTGCATCTCAGCAAATGGCTCCGCTTCGTCTCAAAATCTACGAAGCAGCTCTGAAGCTCATTGGCAGAGAACCAGAAAAGGTACTGGACTACATCACCAGCGATGGGAACTATCTCGACCCAGCCCGCGATCAAACTGAGGGATTGTGGGCTTTGCCTTTCCATGTCGGCCCGACATGGAGGCGCTTCAGTCCGCGTGATATCATTCTGCAGACGCGAAATGAGACAACTGCGAACGGCACGCAAAAGTATCCGCTCAATCTGCAGCTCGAATCCTTGGTCACCAAGGTGCTCTTCGATACCTGCGGTGGCAATGGCACAAAGCCACAAGCGGTGGGTGTCGAGTATCTGCAAGGCAAATCCGTATACAAAGCGGATCCACGACGGACTGCCAACACTACAGAAGGTGTCCTCAAGACAGCTTTTGCTCGCAAAGAAGTTATTGTCTCAGGCGGTGCATTCAACTCGCCCCAAATCCTTCAACTTTCTGGTGTCGGTCCCAAAGCCCTTCTTGAAAAGTACGGTATTCCAGTAGTCTCTGATCTGCCCGGCGTAGGCCGTAACCTCCAGGACAATTACGAAATACCAATGTATGGCGAGGCGCAGATCACCCTTACGGCCCCTCCTGACCCCAGTGCGCCAAACTGCACATATGGCGCACCTGGAGATCCATGCGTTGACCTTTGGCACAAGGGCGAGGGACCATATGCACGCGGTGGCGGCAACTCCAACGCCTTCCTGCTCAAGACGGCGCACGCCGTCGAAGATGAGCGTGACATGTTCATGTTTGGCTTCCCTGGCAGCGTCTTCCGTGGTTTCGCGCCCCCGACAAGTCAGAATCAGACGCGTGTTCCTCCGACAACCTTTTCTTGGTCTACGGTTAAGATGCACCCACAAAACACTGCAGGGTACATTCAGATCCAGTCTGCTGATCCCACAGAGCCCCCAGAGGTTAACCTGAACTACTTCGCCACTGGCGCGGAGACGGACATGAGCGCCATTCTGGATGCACTGGCATTTGTACGAAAGGCTTTTAGGACAACTGAGGGACCCGTTGGTCCTGTCACTTCAGTTTCCCCTCCTTGCCCTCCATCTGACATACTTGAGACTGGGTACTGTAAGGATCTGGAGATTGACAAGCAGTGGATCGAGGACCAAGTATTCGGCCATCACCCAACGAGCACCAACAAGGTGGGCCCAGACTCTGATCCATTAGCTGTGCTTGACTCCCGGTTGAGGGTCAAGGGCGTAGAAGGTCTGCGTGTTGTTGACGCAAGTGCTTTCCCGAGATGTCCGGGCGCATTTCCAGCAGTCTCCACGTTCCTGCTGAGTTCGAGGGCAACGGATCTAGTGTTGGAGGACGCTGCGAAGCGATAGTTCAAGCCATCTTGTATTGACATACTCTCGTAGTATAAGCTCAAGATATGCTCTTAATTCCCACGTCCCAATTAACTCATAATGAAATTTCCAAATTGATACTGCAAGAATTGTGCGCAACCTGAGAGTCTTCATTCCAAGAAAATGCCGTACCACTTCTGATTACATTCTCGAAAAGTAGTACAAAAAAGCTTTGATGCTCAGCAAAAATGCGCGAGAGAAAGAATGCAAGTAAGGTTGAGATTGAATACAATATGCATAACCCTAGGCCTCGTACTAGCGTTCTTTACCCCACCAACGACAGCCCGCCCGTTCCCCGATGCGCCAAAAATTATTCTGTCGCAGTCCTTGCCCGCAAACTGCGCGCATTCAACAAGGACTCCTCACAACCAGCAATCGTCACCCATACTATATCACACACTCTACCAAGATAAACACTCCCGAATTACTCGTCGCAAACTCCAACTCTCCTCACTCCAACAATCCAACGTATACGCGCACACAAAAGATGAAGCTCCTAACCCTCAACTTCCTCACCTGCGCCATCAAAGCCTGCAAAACGAACCCCGCATCTTTTCCCTTACACCCTCGCGACGCCGAGCTCGAAATCGTCGAAGCAGACGTAAACCTAGCGTTTCTGAAAAACATCCTACCCCGCATTCTATGGAATGAATTGAGGGTGGTATGCAGTGAGGTAAATACGACACAATCTTTCCCGATCCACTTTCCAAAACCCTTGCGCCTATACACACACCAGAAGACGAAAGCGGGAGAGAAGGGGGGAGGAGAAAAAAATTCCAAAAAAAGTAATTCATATGGTGAATACAATATGCTAACAATTTTATTCTTGGAAACCCACAGCTCGGTCTCCCTGAACTCCCACCCACAGCGCCCACACCCGCCGATCTCGTCGAGCCGTCATCATCTTCCGCAGCCGCACTAGATACCACCGACGCGACACCAGCTGCCGACGCACAAGAGGAGCAGGAGGAAGAACCAAGCCAAACGGCAAAGGATTTGCACAGGATACTGCTTGAGACGTGTATAAAAGAAGGGAAACTCGTGTGTGGAGCGTGCCAACACGAGTATGCGGTGAAAGAGGGTGTTGCGAATTTCTTGTTGCCGGGGCATTTGGTGTGAGAAAGGGATGAGATGAGAAGAGTAAACGTGAATTTTTTTTTTTAAAAAAAAAGGTAGATGCTAGGGAGCCAGCAAAGGTGTAGGATAGAGGCAAATACGGTGCTATGAGAAGGAAGCGGCGTTTGGGGATATGGGTCACCAAGCACTTTCCATGCGTCGCAGTAAAGGAAAATGATATAGAGGTGCGACTTCAAAGCAGATGTGGAGGGGGGGGGAAGAAAGAGTGGTTTGAAGGGAACCGAAACATTGCGACTTGATACCCTTTCATTTAAGCATAAGCACGTAGTAGGCGAAGGCGTCGCATTACAAGAGACAGAGAACTGAAGGATAACTCGCGATCCTTTTTGGTCCAGCTTTAAAAGCTATAACTTTTCTCTCTTCAGCCAAAAAATTGGTATCTAAAACATGCGCCCAAAACACCAGTTGCTGTTACCATATCTTTCTTTCTTTCTTTGTGCAATTGCAATTGCAGCTAGAGTCACACCCAGTCAGTCCCCCCCTCAAGACCCAATCGCACGGTTAATCTGTACCCGCTTGTCCTCAGCACCAGATACAATGCCCACCTGGCGATCCCAGCACACGCTGAAGACCTTTGCGCCCTCACCATGACTCTTGACATTCTCGCCATCCCGCGATTGCCTGTAAATCGTATATACGCTTTCGCCCGTCAAGCCCTCGCCGACCTGGCCACCCGCGCTGACGTTCCTAAGATCCCAAATCTGGACCGTACCGTCGTGAGACGCAGACACGAGATTGTGCTCAGACGACGGATCCGTGTCGAGGGATACAACGGCGTTCTTGTGGCCTCGCAGCGTCATGACGCTGATCTGGGTAGCCGAAGCGCGGGGGTCAACGAGAGTAATGTGGCGTGCCGAGGTACCGGTTGCGAGGAGATTTCGCGAAGGAATGGCGCACAAAGAGAGGAGCGAGTGGCCTGTTGTTCGCGTGTCAACGCATGTAGCGGTGGGCAGATCCCATGTCTTGAGCGTGTGGTCGTGCGAAGCAGAGTATGCGACTGTGGCGTCGTCTGGCTTGAAGATTACGCTAGAGACAGGAGAACTGTGACCGGTGAATGTTGCCAATGCGCCACGGGCAGGGACCGTACGATCTGGTTTCGAGAGTTTTTGGCGCTTGTTGGAAGCGGCTGTTGAGTTCGGGAGCAGGTTTGATGGTGCGATTGGGTTTTCCTTTGCGTTGCTCGAGAAAAGCGAAACTGTCGTGTCTGAAGATGCGGACAGGATCCGGTTTGAAGGTGCGTGGACTGCAACATCTTCTACGCCCCAGCGGTGGTTGAACAGTTCCAAGGCAGTCGTGATGGTCCGCGCATCGTCGTCGTATTTGTACACACGAACAGTGTTGTCCAAGCCAGCGGCCACCATCTTCTTCTCAGACAACCACTTTGCCGTCTTCAAGCTAGTGATTCGACCTCCATTGTTGGGCGCCTCGGACATCGCCAAAACGTCGCCTGATGTGTTCCATACTCTCAGAAGACCGTCGTAACTTGCGCTCAGTATCCTCTCTTGTCCACTCTGTACTCCCGATAAAACATCAACTGCAGAAACCCAATCGTCATGTTCGAAACTCGTCACATTCAGTGGCGGTACCAGCGCCCTAGTGTATTCTACATCGAGCGTTGCTTCGGCATTAATACCATTCTTGGTGAGAAACTGGTCGATGGTTGTGCGGAGGAATTCGCCATTGATGAGGATATCGAACGGAATGCGATTTTCATCCCCGCGATGTAAGAGCTCGTTTACAAGAGTCGAAAGCTTGTGGCGTGTTAAGGCTACAGGCGCATGCTGTTAGCACAGTATATGAGAATGGGTAGTTGAGACTTGCGCAGCATATTGCGACTATGCTTCAATTGCACAAATTTGCGATATGCTGCGACACAAGAGTGCGCAGATTATCATCATCTCCCGCGACTGTACTTACATGTTTGTACAAGCAAAGTACTAGGCTCTTCTGAAATTTGCAGGCTAGAATCGCGCGTAGTGAGGCGAATCTGCACCTTGGTCTCTGCGGCTTCGGTATCCATGGCGTCGTTATGTGGTGGTTTCTTTGTCGAAAAGTGGTGTGCAAGTGACGACGGATTCTGGAAGCTTTGGAAATTTTGGGATCTCGAACTTTTTCCGAAGGAGGTTAGCGCAAAAATACCAGCCAGTCGGCGTTCGCGAACCTCCGGCAATCTGAGATGTTGCTCACTGGACTTGTTCAATAAAATGGTTGGCGTATTATGAATAGACTTCCAGAATGCTCAGGAATAGTTTGATTCCATAGAAATTGGGTTCAATATTAATATGAAGGTGAGTAAACACTTGATATTTCGGTACGACTGGCTTCTCTTCATTGCACACTGGTCCTCCTGATCTCAGCAATTGCTCTCCTCCGATGATCACTTGGTGCGAACAACGCCTCAATCAAGCCTATCACCTCCTCGGCCTCCATTTCTAGTTTCAGTTCTCCGTCTGTCCAGAAGTACTTGATATCTGCGAGGCTGCTGTCCAGAATCTCGCTGAGATACTGGAACTTGAACCAGTTAGGTGTATATACGCCAGCCATGTCTCTGATTTCTCCATTATCGTCCTCTGTCTGGAAGTGTTGTGCGAGTGTAGAAAGCGAGACACAGTACCCATGTAGTTTTCGAGACTCGTCTTCAGCAATATCTGCTTTGTCCTCTACGTCATTCACAAACTTTGTAAGGGCCGCCGATACTAATGAGCCAAGGGACTGGAGTAAAGCGCTCTTTGAGAGGACGTTTTGCCATTGACGCTTCACGTCTCCTATCCTGTCAATGGTTGTGGCAATAGCATCGTCACATACTGTGGCGAAAGGAACATTGGTGCAATCCTGAAAGCCTTGGGCATCCTCCAAGTGGTCCCTTATTATTTGTCGTTGCGATTCCATCTCGCGGCCGTACGCACGTTTGCCGAATCCATCAATGGTTTTGATGTCAGCCTCTAACAATGGCTTTAAGCGTTTTGAGGGCCGAAGATGTTGCGGTAAAGTAGATGATGTGTCCCTTTCCGCTTGTTCTTGTAAGAAGAGCCGCAGCCGATCGGATAATCGTTGACAATCATTGTAGATGAGCATGTTACTCGCAACGTCCTTGGTGTAATGCATAACGGCAGTGGCTCGGTACATTGCAAGTAGTAGACTTGGTATTGCGTACAAGCCTCCACTTGCAGGTGAAATGGCTGATTTGACGAGATCAGCCGAATTGAGAGCCTCTACATCTCTGAGAACCTGCAAAATGATGTCCATGATCGCATCAGGAATTGCTGTCACGGTGTATGTTTCTCTCAGTGTGACCTTCTGGTTCGTCGGCGCCTTTTGCTGGGCTGATTTCTTTTTCGAATTTGGTGATTCTGTTGCTTTGGCTGTGGGATTCGGCGTGGCAGTTGGCTTTGTGTCGGTTTCGTCGTCCCAATCTGCACCCCAATCTTCGGCATCTTCAACATCGGAGGGCTTCTCCTTAGATACTTCTTCCTTGGGCTCCTCATCAGGTATATCAACTTCCTCACCCCACGCACTCATGTCTTCTTCTTCTACCGACACTGTTTGCTCCTTAGTCGTCTCATCCTCACCCTCACCATCCCATTCTGCTGCCCAGTCGTCTTCCTGGTCATCACCAGCATGTAAGGCATCTCCCTTGGATACGATCTGTGTCTCAACCCTCTCCACGGCCTTTTTCTCTAGCACCTTCTTTGGAATCATGGCTTGGACTTGAGCGATGGCGGCTTCTTTCTGCCTGGCCAACCAAAGTTCGGGGGACTTGTCGACCCATTCTGTCAGACGGCTCTGACCAGACCACCCCAGCTCATCCAGAAATTCCACAAGCCCTAAGACATAAGAGAGCGACTCTTGAAATTGAGGGATGCCCTCTGCTGAAAGCGGTATGGCAGGCAAAAGATGATTCGATATTAGACGGGACACGATGATTGGAACAATCTTGTGTGACAGTGGAATGACAATAGAGGGTGGTAATCGTGTACTTAGGTACTCTGCAATCGATTGGATGTCTCCTATTGTGGCCTTGATGCTTCCATCGTTGACTGGACCTGCGCGTTGTATATCATCCTCATGAACCTGGAACATGGATACAACGCGGTCGGCACCCATGTCAAGACGGGGAGAAATTATGACTTTATCGAGGTCACGACTCAAGCGGACGATGAGATTGTCAAGGAGGCCAAGCTTTACGAGGGCTTCGACGGTTGTATTGATATCAACTTTGGCTTCTCGTTCGATCGACTGGTGCAGTGAGATCTTATGGTTGGCACTGTCAACTGATATCAGTCCGTTCCAAGAGTCTATGACAGTCTCTACGAGGGCCTTCTTCAGCTGGTCTTGCTTGTTTCTGAGCACGCCTACTACTCTTGTTGTCGTGAAGGGACCAAGTCTCTTGAAGGCGCCGTCTGCATCTTCCAGGGTGCTGATGGCGTGGAGAACATGACCGTTTACCGCCGCATTCTGAGCCGAGTCTAGCAAACTTGATATATCTCGGAGTTGTTCCACCGTTTGTACCAGGCTCTCGTTATACGCAATCTCGGTGTGCAACAGGCTGACCTTGCTTGCAGCATCCTGCACTCGTGCCGTGTTCTCTTTGCCTGCTTCTGCTAGCTGTACAATTTCCTTGGCCGTATCCTGGGAGCGTTTGATATCATGCTGGAGCTTGCGTGCCTGGGTAATCCAACCGTCGACGTCAGGCGCAGCCTCTCGTGAGAGTTGACGGACTTGATTCTGGGATAAAGAGTCAATGTCGGAATCACAGAAGAATTAATATGCCGTCGCATACTTTGGTGTCTTCGCGGGCCTTGGTAACTACTTCTAGCAGTTTTGGGAGTGCAGTGGATGGCACTGTAGCAGATGCCACATGTTCGTCCTGGGGGAACGCTCCATACTGTGCCGATTGAAGGAGCGCATCGCCTAGCTGCTCGTCTGACACTTGCGGAGGCATTTGCGGCTAGCAGGCGATTGTCATGCCCGGTGTTGAAAGAGACGTGAGGCGTGTCATGCTATGGATGGAACACTTGCAGCTGCACGGACATGCGGCCGACGTCAACCCTGGTGTCGCTGCCCCGCCACACGTACCCCGCCACCGCTAGTAAGACTGTGTGGCCTATTCTTTGTACGTATAAGCCGCCAACACGTGCGTCTAAACATTGTCGCAGCAGGCAACTGACTCCATACCCTGCCTTCTTGGTCTTTTTCTGACAGGCTGCCTCTTTGACCGCTGACAACAATCCTGGTACATTAGAGCCTCGCTGGCACGCCTTCTCTGCACTATTTCACACTGGCTCTGCTGGTGTAGCATCCTTTTGCCTTTATTTCATCTCACCTACCCGTAAGTTCCCTTCACAGTGTTGTGCATGAATCGGCAGTAAAGTAGTCTATGGACACGAACCCGGGGCTCTACAGCATCTTGAACACACTCCTTGTGCACACTAAGCACCCTTTTTTATGATTATCCTACACAACCATATCTGAGTGCCAGTAGCCTATATTGACCAGGACATTGCATTAGCTGTTTACACGGTCGACTAACACAACAATAGTAGTGCCAATTTGGGCAAGGCGGTTTGTGCTAGTGAGCTATCCATCGAGCAATCCTACTCCGACCGCTTTACTGAATTGACCCTTCAGTCTTTCAACTTCGCCACCATGGGGTCTGTAGCACAGGAGACGCATTTCAAGAAGATACAGCAATTCAAGGCAAACTATGCTGATGCAACATTCACTCAGTACGAATCTCAGCGCACGGGGCTGCGCGTAGTCGTGGTCGATCGAAAAGGTCCAAAGGTTTACGGAAACTTTGCGGTAGCCACAGAGATCCATGATGATTCCGGCGCACGTGAGTATATTAAATCGAGTCTTCCACACATATCCTGATAAGAGACAGCACATACCCTGGAACATCTTTGCTTCATGGGCTCACGCAAGTATCCCTTCAAGGGCGTGTTGGACAAGATTGCTACCCGTTCATACTCGGATACCAATGCGTGGACGGATGTCTCAGAGACAGTGTACACTCTCTCCACTGCGGGCTGGGAAGGTTTTGCGCAACTGCTGCCAATTTACCTTGACCATCTCATTGTTCCTACACTGACCGATGCTGGCTGTTACACTGAGGTTCACCACATTGATGGAAAGGGAGAAGATGCGGGGTAAGTTTCCTTGACAAATCAAACACAAAATCACTAAAAAATATCAAGTGTTGTCTACTCTGAGATGCAAGGGCGGCAGAACTTGCAGGGCGACCTGATGGACCTTCAAATGCGTCGTCTCCTGTACCCTGAAGGAGACGGTTTCCGAATGGAGACTGGCGGCTTGATGGAGAACCTCAGGGTCTCAACTGCAGAACGGATACGCCAATTCCATCGAGACATGTACCAACCCAAGAACTTGCGCGTCATCATCATAGGAGAGGTTGACCACCCGAACCTCTTGCAGGTTCTAGATACTTTCGAAGATGATATCATCGACCACGTGCCGGCCTACGATGCTCCATTCAAGCGCCCATGGGTGGAATCGCCGCGTACTCCCCCTCTAAGCAAAACTATTGTCGACACGGTAGAATTCCCCGAAGAGGATGAGTCTACAGGAGAAATTCAGATTGCATTCTTGGGCCCAGAGACTACCGATGATCTGGGAGAAACAGCCATCAACACCCTTCTGAACTACCTTGCTGGCTCATCTGTGTCTGTCCTTGTCAATACGCTTGTTGAGAAGGAACATCTGGCTAGCATGGTTTACTTCTGGTGCAAAGGCCACTACGATATGATTATTTGGTGGACTATCTCATCAGTGGAGACTGGTAAGCTCGCCGATGTCGAGAAGCGCTTCTTTGAAGTTCTCAAAGAACACGCCTCTAAACCACTTGATATGAACTATCTGAAAGACTGCCTTCACCGATTCAAAAGGCAAACACGGTACATGTCGGAGATTGGTCTGGATGAATACAAAGACCCGATTATCAAGGACCACGTTTTCGGCGATCGAGAAGGCACTCATCTCGAAGACGCAATGGCTACTCTCGATGTTTTTGATATCCTCGACATGTGGACAGAAGAGGAGTGGCGAACCTATCTGAACAAGTGGATGGTGAATGCTCACCATGTCTCCATCCTTGGCAAACCCTCAAAAGCTCTGTCCGAGAAGATCAAAGCCGACGAGGTTGCTCGCGTCAAAGCACAGCAAGAAAAGCTAGGTGAAGAGGGGCTAAATAAATTGACACAGAAGCTCAAGGAGGCGCAGGAAGAAAACGATAGGCCTATTCCAGAGGAAATAATTGCAGGCGTAAAAGTTCCAAGCACCGAGTCTATTCACTTCTTCCAAACCACTACAGCACGGTCTGGATTGGCGAAGAAGCTTGGTGTTTCAGACAATTCAATCCAGAAGATCGTGGACAAGGACGAGAACGGCCTTCCTCTGTTCATCCACTTTGAGCACATACCGACGTCCTTTGTACACTTTGGACTAGCACTGGGCACTGCCAGCCTACCGACTGAACTGAAGCCTCTTCTTGGAGTCTACCTTACCAACTTCTTCGCCACTCCCATCATGAAGGACGGCAAGCGCATAGAATTCGAGGAAGTCATCACTAAGCTGGAGCAAGATACTATTGAATACTCGATGGATCGTGGTACAGACATTGGAAGCTCCGAGATGATCTACATTCCTTTCGTTGCCGAGGCCGACAAATTCGAGACAGTCGTACTGTGGCTGAGGTCCATGTTGGTGGACTCCATCTTCGACACTGAGCGCGTCATCTCTGCCGTGAAGAAGATGCTGGCTGACGTGCCCGAAGAGAAGCGTGACGGCAATGCCATGAGCTTCGCAGTCGACCGCATGATTCACTACGACGCCGCATCAGCTGTCCGTGCAACCGGTACACTCGTCAAGGGACTATATCTCAAGCGTATCTTGAAGCTCCTAAAGACCGAACCACAACAAGTTTTGGATAAACTCGAGGCTCTACGCAAGCACTTGCTGACGTTTTCCAACATGCGTATTCTGGTCACCGCAAACGTCGAGACGCTACCAAATCCAGTCTCAACCTTCAAGCACCTCACCGACGCATTCCAGCCAGGACCAGAACCCACCATCAACCCAATCGACGACAGAAACGCCCTCCTCTCAGACGTCGGACGCAACCCAGGCGGCACCCACTACCTCATCCCCATGCCCATCGACTCGTCCTTTGCCGTCCTAACATCCAAGGGCCCCAAGGGCTACACGAACCCCCAACTCCCTCCCTTGATGGTCGCCCTCGCCTACCTCGACGCAGTCGAAGGTCCCATGTGGCAGTCGATCCGCGGCACCGGTCTCGCCTACGGCAGCAACTTCTTCCGCGACCCCGAGACAGGCCTCCTCAAGTTCCGCATCTCCAAGTCGCCTAACGTCTTCGCCGCGTACAACAAGGCAAAGACTGTAGTCAAAGAGTACGGCGACGGCACACAGAAGCTGAATAAGCTCGAACTCGAGGGAGCCATTTCAAGCATCGTTCGCGACTTTGTGGATGAACGCGCCACGATTGTGGATGCAGCCCGTAGTTCGTTCATTGATCTCGTGACAAGGGGCGTCGGAAAGGACTGGCAGGAGTGGGCGTTACGCGAGGTGCGCAAGGTGACGGAGGAGGATGTGCAGAAGATTCTGCGAGATGTCGTAGCCAATGTGTTTGAGCCTCAGAAGACGGATTTGGTAGTGACGTGCGGTGGCATCATGACTGATGTGAGTAACTTTCTTTCCCCCCCCTCTTCGTTTCATGACAAAGAACGTGCTGACTTTTTTTCGTTTTCTACTACATCAGGGTCTGAAGAAGGATTTCGAAGATGCGGGTTTCAAGATTCAGCTCAAGCAGCTTACCGACTTCCAAGATGCATATGGGCTGGAGGGTGATGAAGACGGGGACGAGGATGACGACGAAGATGTTTCTGGAAGTGAAGATGGTGATAGCGAGAGCGGATCGGAAATGGAAGAGTAGAGCTTTTTTTTTACATATCATGGTAGACTTTGAACTTAGATCATGGCTATACCACTCACATCGCTCCCGCAAAAAACCCTTGCCACGAAAGACACACACTTACAGAGAGAGAGAGAAGAAGAAGAAAAGCCCGGTCGATAGATGGTAAAACAATCCTTTTTTCATTCAGAGCCAAAATGCATCATGAGTCTTTTGATTTGATATTTATACACTGGTGCGACGAAGGTATTTGGCGCAGCAAAAGTAAAAAAAAGCAAAGCAAAGCAAAAAAAAAAGCGAGCCCCACACGATATTTGCCCCAATAAGCCAACCGAAAGAAAAGCAAATATTAAAAAAAAAAGATGGACCCCTTGCATGCAAAAAAGGAAAAAAAAGGCCATGTGCAGGGTCAACATCTTCCCCAAAAAAAAGAAAGAGGAAAAATCATCTTCTCGTAAATACATACAAGGAAGTATTTGAGGCGGGAGGGTTGGACAAAAAGAAAGAGCAGAAAAAAAAAGAGACGCCAGCAATGCTCCATTCGGTGTGGAATGGTAGAAGTTGCCCCAACCCCCCCCAAATCTCCGTACGCCAGACCCTAGATTCCCTCGTCGTGTTTCGAAGGTGGTTCAAGAGAGAAAAAAACTCTTTGGTTTTGGATTCGGTGAGATCGACAAGCAAAAAAAGATTGGGGAATCACATGAGAGAGAGAGAAAGAGAGGACAACGAAAAAGGATGGGAAGACAGACACCCAGCGGCCAAGCAAGAAAAAGAGGCCGAGCCCCCCAATCTTTCACAAGAACGCCCTCCCCTAATCCACCGCGCGCGCACACACGACCCAAAAATTAGGAAACACCTTTTTCCATCTCAGAAAGAAGGATCCATCCCACAAAAGGCCATCAGCAACTATGCATCTTCGGGCAGAATGCGAGCGAAATGCTTTTCCCAAATCCAACCCACAGTCTTTGTAGCATCGTCTTGATTGCGAGCAAGCCACAGCTCGCCCTTCATGCCAATAACGTCGAAAATCTCGCCGGGGACATAGACAAGATACGGTATCCCACCTTCACGGCGGTCGTGGGCAATGTTGAATTCGAAGAGACTGGCAGCCAGGAAGAGCACTTCTGGCTCTTCGGCCTCGGCAGGGGTAGTGGGTAGTTCCTCGACGCTGTCTCGGGCAGGGGAATCGGACATTGGCAGCGCGGAGTTGAACACTCCAGACGCACGAGTAGATCCAGCAAGAGATGTTGGCTGCGAAGGCGGTGCTGACACGGTATGTGTGCTGGTCTGCAGAGGTGAGAGGAAGGAAGGCCCGAGCTGGGGTGGAAAGTCGAATGCATGAGATACCGAGGGTGAATGCTCAACATCGATAGCACCATCAAGACCCATGTAGTTGTGGTTGCTACGAGAAGGTCCAGTATTACGGCGTTCACTATGCATGACGGTAGTGTCGCTGTTGTCTGAGGAAGGACTGAGTGCTCGCGCCTCGCGCAGCGACGTAGGTCCAGGACCTGTCCGACTTGCTCCGTTAGGCGGATGCAACGAGGGATAAGCAGGCCCTGCAGGAGAAGAACGGGGCGGGTTCTCAATAGGACGGGGATGTGACCGTGGAGCATAACCGCCGCTGTTGCGGTTTCGTGAGTCGATCAAGGATGTGTCACTGCTCATTGATTCGGTGCGACGAGAAGAAGAGTTACGCGACGAACCGCCACCATCCGAGGAGAACGTGGGAACGGGCGAGGTCATGTTCGAGATGTCGATGAGCAGATTTCGGTTAACAATGCCAAGTTTGTTGGCAAGTTCTTGCATCGGCTTATAATCGGAGTGGAAGCGCTCAACATATGACTCGAGATCGTAACGAAGCGATGTCGTGTGTTGCGGTTCGCTTTCGAGTAGAGGAAGAATCTTCTTTGAGCAAGTCTTGTACCAATCCTTTTGCAAGCACATGAACAGTGTCATGAGCGTGCGCATAAGACCTTTTGTTCTCTCGTAGAGCAAAGGCAGCTCGTGCTTGAGTGTGTCGTTGATCGTAGAGAACTTCTTCGACGACTCTTCTAGGTCGGGATCCACTTTCTCACCGCGATCAATGGCCTGCTTGTGTTTGACATAGTACAACAGGTACTTCTTGCGCTGCTCTATTGTCTTCTGATACGATACCCACATCTCCCAGAGATCTCCAACCGGCTTCAGCACGCGACTGCGAACAGCAGCTTTCTAATGCACGATTAGCTTTACCCAAAAATAGTAGACTATATGCCAACTTACATGCTCTTCGAGAGCCTTGTTCTGCAGCTCGAAATGGGCCATTGCCCACTTTCGCCATGTGCTCTCAATCTCAGGATATACCGATGGCGCCACTTCGCAAACAGTGATGAAGCCCAGGAAGACAATATTGAGCTGTAGATAGTGCTCAGTAATGGCTTCGAGGTACTGTTCAAAGTCGCGAATGACAATCTGAAGTTGGAAGAAATGACCGCCAAACTTTTGCTCCTTGGACTTGTAGTCCTGGTCCTTGAATGTCTTGTCTGCTTCATCATATGCTTTGCTCTTGTCCACTTTGGGGATAAATGCTTTGACAAACGTCTTGCCCAAACCACTCTTCTTCTCTTTCTTGCCCTCAGAAGCGGCAGCGCGGAAGGTATCAGAACGTGCCTTGGCCTCATTGATGCGTTGACTCATTGCCTTGAGTTCCTCATAGGCCTCCCGGATCTTGGGTAAATCCGGATGGTCTGGGTCGGTAATCTCTTGCAGCGATTGGAGTATCAACGGATACTTGAGCAGACGTTGACACGGCTTCAGCAGAAGAGAATCCAGATCCCACGCTTGGGTCATATTTTCCACTTGTTCGAAGCAAGCAGTGACCCATCCGGATAAGATTTCATTTCCTTGGTTTTTCTTGATGTATGCACTTGCATTATCTTGGTTCAAGAAGTAGGTTGTGTATAGTCTTTCCATCTTTTCCTTGTTGTCAAGGAATACCTGGCCGATTGTTGTCAAGCGATCATTCTCCAGCGTACAGTTCTCAAACTGGTTCACAGAGTCCTCTGACGGTCTTTGAGTACTCGCTGATGAATCTTGGGCATCGCCTGGTTTGCTGTCGGTAGAATCGCGGTTCCAAGGGCCAGTTGGAGGCGGTATTTCGTAGTTGACAATCGGTTTTGCGGCTTTCTTGAAAGCCCGGAACAACGACAAGGAAAACTTTTCGAGCTCTTTGCAGTTACTGAACAAGAGCCTCTTCTCCTTTTCGCTCATTAAGTTTTGCGCTGTAGCTTCGAAAATGTTGTGTGCAATCATCATATCGATGCAGAATTGATGCTCGGTTGTGAGCAACTCTTCCAGTGTACGATACCGCTTGATCAGCGCCTGCTTCACCGGATCAGGCTGGCCATCTTCCCCCTTTTCACCTTCAGTCGGTGTGGGAACAGACATCTCCATGGGTTGCGGGGTGCCGTATCGATCTTCTAGGCTCTTTTCATGAATATGAATGACTGGTGTACGCGACCGAGCAGGGTGCATCTCGAATTGCTCATCGCTGAGCGAGGGCCGAGAGAGTTGGCGATGCATCAGGTGATTGTATGAGGCGTTTTGCGAAGCTACTTGTCCGTCAATAGAGGGCTGAACGGGAGGAGGTGGTGGTGAATAGTTGGGCCGGGGTGGTGCGTTCAAGGGCGAATGCGGCATGGAATGCTGCAAGTCCAAGCCAAGGCCACCATCGGTCCAGGCAAGCTGGGGCAGTTCAAGGCCATTAGTGGGAGCCGATGGGCGATCGTTGGAGGAACTCTGTGACAATGCGTTGCGAGAACGGTTTCCGGAAGAACTGCCAGAGTGGGATGCATCTTCCTGAATGGTAGTGGTTGTTGATGCGCCTGAATAACGTCGCGACGATGAGGGATATATGATGGCAGTGCCACTAGGGGCAGCATCTGGCAACTGTGGGGGAATTTGTGGTGGGGTTCTTGATGGACGTGGCGGTGATGTTGTGTTGCTTATTTCAAGCTTAGTAGTGTCGCGTGCTGACCCGTTTGCGTCACTTAGCAATCGCGCAAGGTATGTCTCTGTAGCCTCCTTGGACCCCCAATCCTTGTGCTGTGCTATTACAGGGGAGACTTGGTGTACTCGTTCCCGTGACACAGACGCCATTTCTGGTGAGATGACTGGTGACTGGTGGTACATGTTCAAGACTGAGTTCACCACACTATATGTCTCTGTGTTTGGTGTAAGAGACACGCGTTTTCGGTGAGCCGCTACGCTGGCGGAATCATCCGGATAGAGTGTGTCACGCTTCGGGTAAGATGCAGACAGAGCCTCGTTTGCATCGTAGCCATGGTCCGATTTGAAGTCAAATGACAGGGCCTTGAGGCCTTCGTTGAAGGTGTCGGTGTCCGACTCCCAAGGTTTTATGGACTGCTCATCGCTGAGCATAATTGGTATTGATTCCCTGACACCTAACTCTGATTGTTCAATGTCGGGTGTGTGTGAGGCGCTGTTCTGGGCAGAGGCATGGAAGACGGTGGGTTGTAAGAGCTGCTCATCCGAATTCTGATGGGCTGCCGGCGGCGTAAGGACGAAACTTCCGGGTAGTCCCAGCACAGGCGATTCTTCAAAATCGGTCACTGCCGATTGTGGTTGATTGGGCGGGGGTACGGTCAAGGTAGAAGTCTGGAGGCTCAAGTGTTGTTGGTCCGGTGCACATGAGTCTTGGTCATGCGAGGGACGCTTCGCCTGGGCATGTGCCTCGAAAGACTGCTCAAGTTCAGCAACGCCGGGGAGCCCCTCTGACGGCTCCGGTTGGAGTTGGAAGCTGCTTGCAATTGGAAAGTATCCGTGCTCGTCCTGCCGGTCGGAGCTTCGGGAGCGGGAGGCAGGCGAAGGCTGGAGAGGCTGTCGTTCTCGCGAGTTCCGCAGCCGAGGCGATGTTGGGGGAGGCGGGGCGGTGACAACAGCGGCTACGCTTGGTCCAGGTCTCACGCCTAGAGGCGATTTCCCTCTTTCACGATATCCGCGGTAGGCTAGAGCGGGCAGTGTTGATTGGTCTGCACCACGTGAGGTTGGAGTGGCAGCGGCAGCGGCTAGTACCCTCTCCATTCGTGTGGGAGACGTCCTGTTGCTGTGGCTCATTGCGCGTGTGGGAGTGTATTTTACGGAGCGGGTCGAGGAATTGGAGTCTGAGCCAATGCTCATTCGTCGTGTGGCTACGGGGATTCGTGAGCGTGGAGTGTGCCGCGCGGGTGACCGCGACGTTGTTTGGTCGTGGGACTGTGTGCGTTGCGAGTCCTGCAGCGATACTGCAGTCGGGCCACTAGCCGACCGTCCATGGCGTGAAGTGTGGTGGGATGTGGAAGGCAATGGAGCCTCTCCCAGCGTGTCGTCGACGGTGGGAATTCCGAAGCCAGGCGATGACACATCCTGGCCAGTCAGTACTTCGCCAAATAGCTGCCTTTGGCCAGATGTCGACGGGCGACTTTTTGTGGTGGATTTTGTTTTTGACGACGAGGCGTGCTGGTCGATGCTGGCCTTTATGCCATTTGTGCGGCGCGTGTTCCGAGGGGTCGCGGGAGCAGGCTGGGGTCTTTCCCTAGACTTCAAATTGCTAAACTTGTGGGGGCCGTACGAGGCCTCTCTGCTGGGGCGCGCAGCCGACGCGGTGGACGAAACCGAGGCATTGGCACGGCGGTGGATGTCGTACGAAACAGCCCTGGAGGGATCGCGGGACCTGGAGCGCAGCGTGGACGAGACCGTGGGCGAGGTAGCGTCGGGGGAGCGCTCAAAGCGCTCAGCAAGTGCCTTTACTTTGTTTGACTGGTTTGGGGGGGAGCGGGTGGCCGAGGCAGAAGCGGGCGAGGCAGCGGTAGAGGCGGTTGTGTTTTTGGCGGCGTTGGCATTGGAGTGTCGGGGGCGCGCGGTGGGCATGTCTGGGCTGTGTTGCGGTGAGGCAGGAGCTTGGAGCTCGGTCGAGGTGGAGGTGGAGGTGTAGGCCGAATAGTACTTGTCTGGCTCGGCGGCCAGAGCATCTTCGGGGGGGTGCAGTTCGGTGGATTGCAGCCAGGTCGATACGGAGAGGCCGGGGTCGTATGCATATCCATGCGCTTGATCAGACTCCATCTCCCATTGCTGGCGGGCGCAGGAGCGCAGAGGCAAGGCAGCGCCGTCGTCGTGGGGAGAGGCGGTCCAGTGTCGGGCAGAGCAGCGGAGCAGCGCAGAGCAGCGCAGGGCAGAGCAGCAGCCGGGGGTGCCAGCGCAGCCAACGCCAGCCGTCTATTGGACTGGGGGAGAGGCGAGGGGCACAGCCAATCGCGGCGGACACACGCCTGCCGTCGCCCGGGGCCTGCACGGTTGAGCGTCACACCGGCTCAGAGGGCGAGAGAGCGGGTGCTGGGGGGAGGGGGGTTGTGGTCGTGGTCGTGGTTGTGATGGTGCGCTTGGGGGGGGGAAGTGTTGCCGGGCGATAGCGCTGCCACTGGGGGCAGTGAAGGAATGCAGTCGAGGTGCCTGGTTGCAGCCCCCCAGGATCGAGCTAGGAAACGGGACAACAACGGTGCCGCAGGGGGAACAGACGGCCTGGAGACGGCCTGGAGACGGGTGCAGACGGGCGTAGACAGGCGCAGACAGGCGCAGACAGGTGTAAGTAGACTGACAGCGACGGGGCGTGGGCTTGGAGCATCAGATACGCCCAGTGTGTTCCCCATGCACTGTCTGGCTGTCCGCCCGCCTGTTCCCTATGCCTCGTCCTTGTTCCTTGTCCTCCTGCTGCAGCCACTACTACTACCACTACCACCACCACCATTATTTCCACTACTCTACGTACTACTCCCGCATCTCGCTTCCCAGCCAGTAGCCCCAGGCGCCAGTTGGGCGAGCAGGCCATGCTAGCGAGTGCCGCCCTCCGTGTAGGCCTATTGATTCTATTTACTTACGTACCATTTGTCTATCTATGTACATGTGCATGTGTGCCTGCTGCACCCCCTGGGGCTCATGGCACAGACGGCACCCTCCAGCCCATCCACCAGCGCTCGCCATCTGCAACCAGCGTGAAACCGAGAGAGCGAGTGCCATGACGGAACACAAACTCCAGCCATCCACCACCTGCTCTCCCCTGGCATGGCGCGTCCCGTCGCGTCTCTAGCGTCCCCGTAGCTTCACGCCCCACCACCCCTGCCCGGCCAAGCAACAACCACACGACTCGGCCACTTGCCCGATCACCGTCTGTCTGTCCATGTCCCCATCCAACCAACCAACCAACCAACCAACCATCCACCCATCCATCCACCCATTCACTTGACCGCCCTGTCGTCCAAAACACCACGCCCACCATGAAGAGGAAGCGCGGCAATCATGACGGCGTCCGCACCGCCCCCGTGGGGGTGTCCAACAGACAATTGGCTGCTGCCGACCAATCCCCCAATGCCACACCTCCCCTCCTCCATCACCACCCCCATCCCGTCCTGCACCGTCTCTATCCCCAACTCTCTACCCTGCGCCACTATCTGCTGTCAAGGCTGCCCTCGTCATCCAAGAATAGACACCGGAGAATAGCCCTGCTTGGACGTGCCCCTGCTGCTCCGGCTCAAACTTCAGACACCAGCCCTGTGCAACATGTCGATTACATCGTGGCGCAGCTGCTCGATTCGGCCTTGGTCGGCTGTGCAGCACACGTAACCGCACAAGAACACGCACTTGCGGCCAAGGAACGTGACCAAGATTTACAGACATTCACCCAGCAGCGCTCACAAAGTACCCCAGGGGCCACTTACAAGCCTGGCTACTATAAGCAGCCCGAGGTATGTCGCGTCACGTGCCTGGCCTTTCCCGTGCTGCCCGTCTGCGCTGCATCTCCATGAGCCGCTACTGAATACATGTAGATTGTTGACTGTGTGATTTGGCACTTGTTTACCCGCTCTTCCTCTTACCGGCCTGCCCATGTGCTCTGCCACGGCTTCCAAAGGGCTGCAAGAGTCCGCAGTGAACAGCATCATGACCCAAATACGAGGGCTTCCATCCCTGGCCTGCAGCAAGTTCACGACAACAGCCATGTGCAAACTCTAAAGGACTCGGTATGGTGCCGATTACACGCGCTCTTAGGTCAAGACGGCGCTCGCATCATGATGGGCCTACTTTTAGACTGCGCCATCTTTCTTCCCGTCGAAGCTAACATTGGAAACTACTACCAGCTCTCAGGCATGCCCCTGTCTGAAGTGCAACTTGACAGTGTCGTGAGCAATGGGCCAGGAAACCCAAACACAAATATCCAGCCAATTACAAAGTCACTCTATCTCCATAGCGAAGACAGAACACCTGGGTCAATTGCATTTGTCCGTAGTCGCATGTTGTATGCAAAGGCCGCCCTGAATGCAAATGGGCGCGTCAGATTTGGCCTGCGCCATATACGTGCGTTCCCTGTCCCATGAATTTGCACCTCCTGACATGATCTGTAGACGTCTTGAATCGGTACCCTGACCGAGCCGACAGGCAGCAGACAGTCCATATTATGCGTTACATCTTTCCTCGTCAGTTTGGCTTGCACAATGTCTTCACTTCAAAGGTAGATGCTCGTGAAAGTGCCATGCCTTTCAAAGACTACACACTGCGTGAGAAAGATATCCATACCAGCATGTGTCGCCAACTAGGTGGCAAGGCAACTGATGCGGACCAAGTGGCCAAGTGGAAGTTGCGCGTCCCCAGGAGACTTCGAGGCAACGTAATAAAGCTGATTGAAAAACTCCGAATTTTGAACCAACGCTGTTCGTACACGGAGCTGCTTCGCCACTATTGTCCCGTTGAGGTGTTTTCTACTCTTCTTTTGGATCACAGCCTTCACTGACTCCAATAGGGCATACCGTTATCTGCACAGTCTGAATCGAAGAAGAGCGTGGCTCAGCCCAAAGCAAATGAAGCAGCAGCCACACAACTGGCCCAGTGTGATCGTACCAATTCTTCCATGTCTGAATCTAGCTCAATCCAGCAATCCTGTGTCCTTGACATGGCCTGTCCTGCGGCACATGTTTCAGCCTTTTGCCGTAGGGTCCTATCCAAAGTCATACCAAAAGCTGCATGGGGCGATGATCATAATGAGCACACCATCATGTACTGGGTAGACCAGTTTGTAGCTTTGCGGAGATTTGAGTCGCTTACCCTCCATCAAGTCACACAGAAGATACATGTACGTCTTTTCAGCACTTCCTTGTGGGTATGTACTAAGCCAACGCAGATTACTACCATTTCATGGCTTAGCCCACCAGGCCAAGACAACAGTTGCAAGCTCTCAAAGTCGGATCTGGACAAACGTACAGAGATATTCCTAGAATTTGTCTACTGGGTCTTTGACTCCCTCCTAATCCCCTTGATCCGAACCAACTTCCATGTGACGGAATCAAATATCCATCGCAATCGACTCTTCTACTTTCGCCACGACGTCTGGCGTATGCTTGCAGAGCCTGCCCTGAAGACACTGCGCCTGAATATGTTTGAAGAGCTGCCAAAAGATCGGGCAAAAAAGCTGCTATCCGCACGTCAGCTGGGTTTCAGCGATATACGCTTGCTTCCCAAAAAGCAGGGTTTCCGGACTATCATGAACCTCAGACGGCGACAACAGGTGTTGCGCCATGGAGCCATGGCGCTTGGGCGAAGCATCAACACGGTCATGACACCCGCCTTCAACGCCTTAAATTACGAAAAGGTCAGTATCCTGTCCGTGCCGAATTAGCCGTGCCTAACCACATTGTAGTCGTTACAACCAGACAAATTTGGTTGCTCGCTATTCTCAGTTGGGGATATGCTCCCAAAATTAACAGCGTTTAGGAACTCAATCAAACAGCGGGGCCTCGACAACAAACCGTTCTATTTCGCCAAGGTCGACGTGCAGGCTTGTTTTGACAGTATACCTCAATCACGTCTGTTGAGTATGGTTGAGAGCCTTATGTTGACACAGGAATACTACACAAGCAAGCATGTCGAGATGTCTGCCCTGGGACCTCTGCAGCGCCTCAATGGCAACCATGTTAACCCCATGCCCCGCAAGCGCTATGTTGCATACAGTCATGCAGCAACCGATGTGACGCCTTTCCATCAGCTCGTGCGGGACAGGTTTGTGGGAAGCAAGGCGAACACCGTCTTTGCGAACATGAACATGCAACGCTGTGAAACAAAAGACGATTTGATGTATCTCTTGCGGGAGCATATCGAGCGGAATGTAGTTCGGATTGGAAAGCGATTCTACCGCCAAAAAAGGGGAATTCCTCAGGGTTCTGTCTTGTCGAGCATTTTGTGTAACTTCTTCTACGCTGAGCTTGAGCGAGACATTCTTGATTTTGCGCTTGGTGACGATTGTCTCTTACTCCGTCTGCTTGACGACTTTCTTTTGATTACCATCACAGAAGAGCACGCTAAACGCTTCGTGCAAGTCATGCATCGAGGCCACCCCGAGTATGGTGTCGTGGTGCAGCCTGCAAAATCCTTGACCAACTTCGATGTGACGATAGCTAACGGTGAACGAATTGCTACAACCGGGTCAGGTGGGAAATTCCCTTATTGCGGCATCTGCATTGACACTACGACTCTCGAGATCAGCAAGAAAACCGAGCGGCCACCAAAAGCCGGTAAGTAGTATTGGCCGAGAGGTGGGTCGAAAGTGCAGACAGAGTACTAAGTAAAGCAGTTGTTGAGGATTCTTTGACGGTGGATCTGGCAAAAATGCCGGGCCAGACTTTTCATCGCAAAGCTCTCAAGTGAGTGCCTTGATGGGGTCCCATGCCTGTTTTCCCTCTGCCAGCCAATCAGACTACAAATGCATGGGAAAGCCCGACATTGCGCTGACACACTGATAGCGCATTCAAGATCCAGCTCAAAGCCATGCTTATCGATTCATCATTGAACAGCGTGGCAACCGTGCTAGCGAATGTATATCAAAGCTTCTATGAAGCGGCGGTGAGGTACCTTGAATATGCACGCGTGCTATTCAGAGTGCGGAAGATGGGTTCAGGTCTGCTCATTAGTAGGTCGATTTACTTTTTTTTTCTCTATCTGTAACTCCCGAGAACTCAACAGCACCCCCAAACCGGCGTGCAACCGGGTAGCAGGGGCTCATGCGCAGAAATGGAAAAAGCGAGCCAGAAGAAATGGGTGGGCGATCGTCACTGCTGGGCCGACCTGCGCTAGTGGGCCAAGTCCATGGACTGACTTGATTGCAGAGACTGTAGAAAACATCATCACGCTGGCATACGTGATGCTACAGCGCCGTTCGCGCTCCTGCAGGAGCAGAGAAGCGGTAACTGCGCAGAGCGTCATCTCGCGCCGGCAGCTTCAGTGGTAAGTGCAGCATACCTTGGAATGATGTCGCATGGTGCGCGGGCGCACGCTCCATGATTCGTCGAGATCAACCCCATGGTTCGGAATATGACATGGGGGCGCTCATCTCGCCTGTTTCTGACAACGGCTGATTGACGAGATAGGCTGGGCTGCAAAGCTTTCCAAGCAGCGTTTCAGGGAAAGCAAACGCGGCATCGTGCGTTATTGGGTTGGCTTAAGGACTCGCTATCGGCTGCATGCATTTCAAGCGAAATGGAACGACGCATGCTAGAGGATGTCGTAACAGGGCATTGAAGCTTAACACCAAGAGACACAATCTCTGCTCAACCAGGCAGGGCACACGGCGTGTTTGCGAGGACGGATCGAATGCAAACAAACAATAGAGCACATGCAAACCCAACAACGGCGGCGACGAAGAAGAAGAAGAAGAAGAACAAAAGTCCCGAAAACAAAAAAGTACTGTGTATTGCTGTAGATAGCAATGGTACCTGTGTGTTCGGCGGAGCTTGATGGCTCGGGGGGGCTAAGCAAGAAGCAAACCAAGGATCTGTACCGGGGGGCCACGCCACGCCATAATTAGCGGCGGCATGTAGACGCGAAAGCAAGGCTCGGGGCTTGGCTGCAGGACATTCGGGAGTGACGGATGGATAGCAGGGCGCGATGATGTCTTTGTTCGGTACTCGATGCAGAGCAATTGGGGAGGGAAACAGGCGAAACGGCGTCGTCTGTACGCGGACCAGGCCTGGTTCCACGAAAAGCATGGCCATGGGGCGTGACAGACGGCCGAGGGCTGGCATGATTGGCCCATCCGCGGGCGATGGGGTGGTGATGTCAAGCGCACATGCGACGGGCTGGGACACCCTCCAGAGACCTGGTGTGCTGGGGTCAAGTAGGCATAGGCACATTTTCAACGCGGAGAGCTTTGTAAAACGCATTGCTAGTTGCCCGCACCGAGCATAGCCCGTTTGCAGAAGCATACATACTTACTTAGAAGGCTGACTCGACTTGGCCGCACTTGTCTCATAAGCCGGGCAGCCTGTCGAGACACGGGCACTGCATCCCCGCCCGGATGCCCATATACCAGCTTTCGACAAGACAAAGACATTGGTTCGCAATTTAACGTGTTCAAGGCCACTTCAGCCGCCCATGGGCCCAGAGCACAACGAGGCCCACTGTTGGACACCCCTGTTCCCCATCTGAGAGATCAGGGGCTAGCGCCAGTTCTGCAAATTGCGCCGCCGACGCTCAAGATGCCTGCCGTACAACACTGCCAGCAGCTGCCTCCTGTTGACGAAGCCGACGACTCTGCATACCTCGACCAAGACGTCCACTACATCTCGCAGACAAAGTCGCTGTACATTGTATCCGAGCATCGTTATGTCCGCTCGCTAAGTCCGCCTCCCTGCGCGCGCGATTCCTGCGCAGACATCCTCCTTCACCGCATTGCCTCACCACCGCCCCTCGCAACACCCCGAAAACATCCCCGACCGCTCATGGCCACCCTCACCTATGCGCAGGATGCGTCCTCGCACTTTGGCGCTCCGCCCGGTAGCCCGCCCGACCTGACAAACTCAAAGTCATCCAAGTCGTCGAGCATCCATTCATCCACCCTGCTCGACTTTATGGGCACCACCGAAAACCTCTCCCACTTTGAAGACATCAACCTGGATGAGGCTTCAGGGGGGCCAGCCTCCTTTCCCATGCCCACAAGTCCGTCCAACCGCCTTGTCTACGAAGCTCCGCGAGCCCCCGCCTCGGCTAGGACACTCTCACATCCCACCCAACACTCGTTCCGCGACCTCACGGGCACAGCCAAACCAAAGTATCCCAGTCTAGTGGGCACCGTCAGCCATGCCGTACAAAGACAGCAGACGCAGCTGTCTGCACCTGGCAAGACGGCCAGAAGAGCCCTGACTTCGCCATCGGCTCCCTCGCTCAGCACTCTGGGTCTTGCAGCGCCACACCGCTCCTCACGATCGCCCTCCCCATCAAACACCCACCAATCCCTGTCAGGATCACGCACACTCTCCCGGAGAAGTTCTCGAAACGAGGTCTTGCCGTCTCCGAGTTTAGCTTCCAGAAGACAGTCTTGGCAAGACTCAAAACGAAAGACGGTCAAGGAAAGAGAGGCGGAGTGTGATGATGAGGATGATGAAGTTCCCGAAGATGCTGTCATCTGGAATATTCCCATATCGCCGCGTCCCACACAAGAGCGATCCCCGGCACCCTGGACGAGTGACAACACTCCCCAGACGTCACCACTTCCCGGCACTGCCGAGTCTTCAGCAAAGCCATCTCCGGCGCCTTCGGTACACCACAGAGACCCATCACCAAACGTGTCTAGCAGGGGCGTATCCCCGAAATCACCGACGCCACAAACTACATGGGCAGACACATATACTGCGTTGGACGCAGACGCCAGGAAGCTTACGGAAGCACTAGAAGAATTCCAATCCGAATATGAGCGGAAACAGGAAATCACAAGGCAACAGCCTGGGCTCGCAAGGTCAGCATCTATGAGCCAGACAGTGCCAAAAACCAAGAAGCCGACACTCCCACCGGTGCGAAAGAGTGATCCACTTATTGATCCTTTCCAGCCGTCCGTTGAGAAGCAAAAATACCTATCTCGGACACGGCCATCCTGGCTCCCACCAAAGGACCCCAAGGAAGAAAAGAAGCACCTCAAAGAGTACCAGCGCATGTTGGCTCGGATCGAGGAGGCTGGTAAGTAGCATCACTTCTCATGCAGTTTGTTGAAAGTCTGGCTAACCGACTTAGAACGCCTTGAGGCTAAACGTGCCCAAGAAGAGGCGCTCGCTCGCGAAAAAGCTAGTCGCATCAAGGCGGAATACTGGTCCAGCTTATTACTTCCAAACTGGGCTACCGAAATGACGAATCCAGAGCTTCGAGCAACACACCGAAAGATGTGGTGGAACGGCATTCCACCACGGCTGCGGGGCCAAGTATGGCAAACGGCAATCGGCAACGACCTCGAAGTCACCGAGCTAACGTACAACATTGCATTGGAAAAGGCACAGGCAGAAGTAAAAGCACACGGCCACGAAGCGCTCGGAGGCCGTTACCTTTACATCATCCAGAGCACGCACAAGGTCTTTCCTAGGCTCAAGATGTTTGCAGCGCAAACATCGCCAGAGAATGACGACGAGCAGCCCCTCCACAAGGACCTGGTCAACGTGTGTTTGGCTTATTCCATGTATCGGCCGGATATCCCTCATTCGAGCTTCGACATTCATCACATTGCCGCATTGCTCCTGCTTAACCTCTCAGCTCCGCAAGCCTTTATCGCACTGTCTAACTTGCTCAATCGCCCATTGCCTCTATCATTCCTTGTCCACGACCAAAATGCCATCCACGCCGCATACACAACCACTCTCCACGTGCTATCGAAGAAAGCACCAAGCCTCGCCCAACGATTAGAAACATTACGTGTCGAGCCCCGAGACTACCTCTTCCACGCCCTTGGCTCATTGTTCTGCGGACGCCTGGAAGTCGAGCACGCCGCACGCATCATGGACATTTACACAATCGAAGGCGACAAGAACCTACCACGAGCCGCCGTAGCTATCCTGTGCATCTTGGAAGGCAGCTGCATGGAGGGTGATGCCGCTCAGGTAGCGCATACCCTCAAAGCCAAGAAGGTTGAGCTTGACGAAGACGAGTTCATGGCTCGCGTGTACGAAGCGGGCAAGACATCATAGTAGAATGTCCCGTAATAGTAGTACATTTTATTATTCTCTCCGGCTGCATATACACACACATACTTCATACATAACACTCACTCACTCACTCACGAAGAAAGAGAGGGAGAGGGGACCGTTTTTCAAAGTATTAATACTGCGTCAGTTTTTGTATAGTGGGCTGGTAGTGGGGGGAGGGGGAGGTTTAATCGGCGCTTCTTATTTTGGATAATACGAGAGACCGCTCTGGGGAAGAAAGAAGATGGAAGATGGAGAAAGAGGCAGAGTAAGAGAGAGGGAAAAAAAGAGGCAGAAAAGACGATGATATACGAACTTTACGCAGCGCGAAACACCCTTTGAAAGTTTGTTTGAAAGCTCGACAACAGCATTTAACACCACCATCACCACCACCACCACCACCAACAACCACCCCTTCTTTCATTTCTTCCGTATCATCTAAACCTCCCCCTCTTGTTTCCTAACATTTTCTTTTGTTGTTGTTTTTCATGTTGCATAGATGGAGTTTTTGTTTCTTTTGTCCTTTTTTGCTTTTTTAAACCGCCATCATCATCATCGTCATCATCTATCTATCTATCTAAAGAAGAAGTAGAAGAAGAAGACCAGAGGTGACAACTACCATGTTCCTCAAATTAACTTTGTATATACTATTGTTTTTATTTTATTTATTCATTAAATCGGAAATCGACACAGTTGCGCTAGAGAATAAGAGGTGTGTGTAGTTGAGCTGGACCAAAAGGATAGGTCGGTCTCCTGCGCTTTTTGTATAGAAAGGAGGGGAGGGAATGAAGCAAGGGAAAGTAGAGTATCTTAAGAATCTGATATTATTATTATTACTATTACTATGTTATCGGCTTTTTGTCACTGCTGCGTGCTTTCCTCCTCCGTCATCTTTGTCTCGTTTATACCTTTGCTTTCCCCCCCCCCCCCTTTCTTACTTATACATATCGAAACCCCACCCAGACCAAAATATGCGCGCGCGGGGGGGGGATTAATGCGATCCAACATCTTTACGTACGTAGTCCAAGTAAGCAAAGTAAGTAAAAAGTGTATCTAGTGGCCTACCTCAAAGCAACCCCCAGCCAGCGGGAACTACTTACGCTACTCATGCTTCATGGCGCAGAAAAGACGTTGAGATTAACGCGGTTTTGTCTTGGCCTTTTTGGGGGGCAGCGGCGGCGGGAGAGGCGCTGCGGTTTGGTGGAAATTGCAGCATCTGTGCGGGCTGCTACTACTGGATTGTTTTTGGGTGGGAAAAATACGAGAGGCGGGCGGGAATCGGGAGTGTGTTTGATTCATGTATGATTGTGGAGTAGAGTGTGTTTGGTGGGATTTTCGGGGGAGGGTTGTATTTAGGTGTGGGAAGGAAGTAGTATGTGATGGAAGGATAGTTCTTGGGATTGTGGTTTTCTGTAGGATGTTGCGATTGCGGGGTTGATCATTGGAATTTTTTTCTCTACTGGGCAACTCATATGAGGTAAGTGGACTACACTAGGTAGTCTTGCGATACTTGTTCAAAAATGGTCTCGTTGCGTTGCATAGGAATGTTCGGCCGATTGATGGCTCTCGCTTTGTGTTGCATCCAAAAGGGGACAAGGACTTTGACTAGCCCCCTAAACCCAAGATGACCCACTCAAATCTTGGATGGTCTAAGGGGGTAAGGAGAGAGAGCAAGCTATGCTTCATGGACTTTGATAATTGCCCATGGTATTCACAGCTTGTGCAACATGCGTCCCGATACCTGATCGGTCTTTGACAGCACTTGTGCAAATAAGTAGACATAGTGCGACGAGCACAAGGTATACATTGCCTCAAGAACAGAGACAAATCGCACAGCATACTGCGGTTCAGGGCAAAAGTCCATCGACCGCAGTACAATGCCATAAACTCATTGCATACACATCAATCAATCACGTGCACGTCGTCACATAAAAATGTACGACCGATCATTGCGCTCTCTCCCACTGCAAAAGCAGGGAGAAACCGCACCCAAGATCAGCCACTGTATTCCTCTCCACTTCACAGACGGTTTTCGTTCTCATGGAAACCTCACACCATCCGTAGACGACGGGTCTCTCCAATGAAAATGCTTTTCGTGAGTGTGCAAATTTTTTGCGTTGTTCAATGGAGAAGAGAAGCCGGGGACGGGCGCAGCTGAAGTTTTGTGTCGGCCACCCCGGCACAACCTTTCCCCGATGCTAGACGCTTGGCACTGCCCCGCCACCACTCGACGCTGTACTGGGTTTGAGTCACTTTGTGTGGGATTTGAAGTCGAAAGTTGGCCGCCGCCCGTCTCCACTGCAACCATCTGTCCGACATCTTGACGCCCTCGCATCCGGCCGCTTAGATAGCCCTACCCCTTCCCTGCCAAGAAGCAAAAAAGAAAAACACACAGATTGCCCATTATGGAGTCCGAATCTGACAACGATTTCCGCGATGACAAGAGCGTATCTGAGCACGAGGAGGTTGAGGAGATAAAGCCAAAGTCTGCGCTCAAGAAGGGCCGGGAGCCAGCGCCCGTTGTAGAGCGTCCAGAATTGCCGTAGGTTTGCCAAAAAATATGCAGCCCATATATCAGCATCACGGCTAATGCGCACAAGCGAACAACCAGACCCAAGCACCCTCGACGTCTCAACGCTGAGCCCGCTGTCGCCAGAAATCATTTCCCGACAGGCTACCATCAACATTGGAACAATTGGTCACGTCGCTCACGGAAAGAGTACTGTAGTAAAAGCCATTTCTGGTGTGCAGACGGTCCGTTTCAAGAACGAACTCGAGAGGAATATCACCATCAAGCTCGGTTACGCAAACGCAAAGATCTACCAGTGCGACAACTCCGAGTGCCCGCGCCCCACATGCTACCGATCATACAAGAGTGAGAAGGAGGTCGACCCGCCTTGCGAGCGTGAAGGATGTGGAGGACGATACCGATTGAAGCGCCACGTCTCGTTCGTCGATTGCCCCGGTCACGACATTCTCATGAGCACGATGTTGTCTGGCGCCGCCGTCATGGACGCTGCACTGCTGTTGATTGCCGGAAACGAATCTTGCCCGCAACCGCAGACAAGTGAGCATCTTGCTGCCATTGAGATTATGAAGCTCAACCACATCATCATCCTCCAGAACAAGGTCGACCTGATGCGGGAGGACAGCGCTGCCGCCCACTACGAGTCCATTCTGAAGTTTATCCGAGGAACAGTTGCCGATGGCTCCCCCATCGTTCCCATTTCGGCGCAATTGAAGTTCAACATTGATGCCATCAATGAGCAACTCATCAGCAAGATCCCAGTTCCAGTCCGAGACTTCTCCGCAAAGCCACACATGATTGTCATTCGATCATTCGACGTCAACAAGCCTGGTGCTGAGATTGACGAGCTGAAGGGTGGTGTTGCTGGTGGCAGTATCTTGACTGGTGTGCTGAAGCTTGGTGACGAGATTGAGATTAGGCCTGGTATTGTGTCCAAGGACAGCGCTGGAAAGATTCAGTGCAAGCCCATCTTTTCAAGAGTTGTGTCCTTGTTCGCTGAGCACAATGACCTGAAGTTTGCTGTTCCTGGTGGTTTGATTGGTATGTATCCCCATGTTACTGCAGTGGCGATCGTCGGACTAACACCTGTCAGGTGTCGGTACACGTGTAGACCCTACCCTGTGTCGTGCGGATCGTCTTGTCGGTTTCGTCCTTGGTCTCCGTGGACACCTTCCCAATATTTACACGGAGCTTGAAGTCAACTACTTCCTCCTCCGAAGATTGCTCGGTGTAAAGACCGCAGACGGCAAGCAGGCCAAGGTTGCCAAGCTTGCGAAGAACGAAGTCCTCGTAAGTCTAAAGCACGTGCTCAAACTGAATAAGAAGGCTCATGTTTTCATCAGATGGTTAACATTGGTTCCACTGCTACGGGTGCCAAGGTTGTCGCAGTCAAGGCTGACGCTGCACGTCTTTCCCTGACCTCACCTGCATGCACAGAGATTGGCGAAAAGGTGGCTTTGTCCAGGCGTATCGAGAAGCACTGGCGTCTTATTGGATGGGCCAACATTGTGGCGTAAGTTTGACTGCATTCCCAACGACATATGCATGCTGACGATCTTGCAGTGGTAACATCCTTCAACCCATCGTCGATTGAGAGGGGAGGCGTAGCGGGGTAGCTCCTGGGGAGCTCACATTACACATCTGACGATGGGACGACGTAGACACGAACAATACGACGGCCACAATAACATGTGCATCATAGTTCTGAGCATTTATGTCTGGAGTCGGTTGCACTTGGGGATAGACACCAAAAAGCGTTTTCGTTTGCAGCTATGCCTTGGGCAGCGTCGGACAGGCAGGGGGGGGTATATGTAGCATCCCGAACACGGAAGGTATAGTGTATCAGTACAAAATGTCCAACAGAATTGGCCGAACATAATGAAACATGCTCGATCCACTAGAATTGTTGAGAAAGCGGATGACAGCGGAGCAATAAGCGGAACCGTGGGCCGATCTTCACATGATAGCACTCCGGTGACACATGTGAGGACAAGGCCCAGCGGCGCCTACATCACCACCTCCTCGCCCACTACGCTACATCAGTCACTTGCTCGCCTAAAGTCATCAGTCGAGTTGCCTATAAGCGGTAAGTTTGCGAGGCTACAATGACCGTGCTGACACGAGTCTAAGCGGGTGCTCCAGGTCAGGTTCACGTGCACTGACACGACTTTAGGTCTATTGACATCCCAGCCAGAACACAGCGACAGCCGCATCACGCCAGCACTTAACCAGTGCTGTATATTTTACTTTTTCTTCTTCATTCTTGCACTCGCTTTCCCGTATTCTCATTTACTTTTTTTGGTCGCAATCAAGCCTGTAACTGGCAAGCGTATACATTTAACCCAGAATCTTTGCGGGACCCTGATCGGTTCGGCACTGAGCCACAGCGGCAATGGGAGGAGACCCTTCGAATGTACACGCGGCACCACCTCCGTTGCATATCCACCGCCCTATCCCGCGGCGAACCTTTGAGCGTAGCGATTCCGCGGATTCACCCACGCACGACTTTACGCAATCCACACCCCCAAGCGCAACAGAGAACCGTCGAGCGAATGACTTTGTCGCACAATTGAACGCGCGCCTACTTCGAACATACTACAGTTCTCGCCATGATGATTCGGACGAGCAGGAGCGCAGCCTGCCTCCGCGGAATCAGAGTCTCCTGAACCTCACGAGCAGCACGCTGTCTGGCATCTACGACGAGTCGGGGGACCAGAGCTCAATAGAGACGCCTTGGGGGACAGGCGCAGAGACACCAAAACACACATTCGCAGGCTCTCAGACCAGGGCAACCGGCGTAGGCAGCCCTGATGGGGGAGTGAGCCTGTACAATCGCGCCAGGTCGGGGTCAGCCATGTACCCTCCTGATGCAAGGAAAAGGAGTCATTCGATCAAGCAGCCACGGCAGGGTACATGGAAGTATCTTGTCATCACGGGCAAACTCGCAGCGCTATATATTTTTGGTGTTCTGTACGGTGTTATCGTCTCGCATATTCACGAGACGAAGCAGTTGGCTGCCATACACGTTGATGGGGTCGACCAAAAGGGGCATGCATACTTGGCGACCTGGGGACTGTTTGGCGTTGCGCTGGGCAGTCTCCTCCCATATGTTGATCTCCTATGGGACTCACAGAGTACCGAGAGCGAGATCCAGCCAGGAGGCAAGGAAGTCGAGGAGCATGACCCTCCCATCAGTGAGCAGGTCAACGACATTGTAAGAAGCGTCGCCGCTTTCATCGGCATTGCATTCGCCATTGTAAGTTTTTCTACAGTCCAAAATCTGCTTTTCGGGATCTCTCCCCTCCCCCCCCCTTTTCAAAAGCTAATACAAAACTTTACCAGCGCCGTCTTCCTTGGCAATCCACCCTCCAACTTACCCTCACGCTCGCTCTCGTAAACCCCGCGCTGTGGTACATACTCGACCGCTCGAAACCAGGACTCTCCGTCTCGCTTACCGTGACATCCATCCTTACCTCGCTCATCTTCCTCTCCAACCCCGATGTCCTGCCTTCGCCGTTTCTACCCGCATCCGTGAATGCCACTCACCTGCCATCCACGACGCAGAATTCACAAGTAAAAGGGGGGCTGAACACTGGAGCGCCCATGGCACAGACTACATTCTTTGGCATGATTACCTATGAGGAACTGGCTGTGGTGACATGGGTTGGCAGCGTGTTATTCTGCAGCTGTGTCTGCTTTGGAAGTATAGGCAGGAGACTAGCTGTTCTTGACGAAACTCCACGAAAGAGATGATATGGTTCGTTTTGAGATGCTTTGTTCAAGGAAGAAGGTGGAGGAAGATAAAAAAGAAAAGAACAAAGACGATGATGATTTTGGAGAAAAAAAAGTCTTGTTTAGCAATTGCACTGCAAGTAGTTTATTACGCATTATTCTCCTCTCTCCAGGCACGGCTATTAGGAGGAGGGGCGTTTGTATGGAATAGAATAAACAACATCGGTCCCTATGTAGGCCGTTTGAAAGCACATCATTGACATTCTAAAATAGTGACTTAGTATCAAGAATGTTTCAATCTAACACTCCTCTTCATCCTTCGAGAAGAAAAAAAACAAGCTAGACACATGCAACCCTGACAAGACAGAAAAGAACCAATATCGAAGAGAGAAAAAAAACAAATTTCTTTATTGAAACAATACCAATTGTCTCTCAAGCCCCCTCCCCAAGCCCCACCACCCACATAAGCTCGAACACCCAAGCACAGAAAGAAGAAAAAGAAGAAAAAAACAATACAAAAAAAGAAATGTCGCAAACTTGGCGGTACTGGGAACTATAGACACGTTAGCACAACTGTGTCTCAGTATATCCGACCATGCGGTAGTAGAAGAAGAAGAACAACGTACTCGAACCCAGGCTGGCGCGGATCTGGATCAGGACAACTTTAGCGTGTCCGCCAGCCACAACGCGACGTCATACCACTAGCTAAGTAGAGATATTAGTTTGATTGTGGGTAGATGGGATGGATGGGATGGAAACATACACCATACCACCGTTGGGTACTCGAGCTCTGATTGGCTGGTTGATGGTGGGTTTGGGATTTGGTTGTGATATGAAGATGTGGGATAGGGGTGGGGGGAAATATTTGGGCGGGGTGGGGAATTTTTCTTTTTACAAAAGTGTGGGATAGGTTTCTCTTTGGTCGTGGAAATGTGGTTCTCTTTTTTTTGGCCGTCCGAATTGGGTTGGGATTGCATCGTGGGGCAAGGCAGTTCGCCGATATTCCAGTGTGGAGAACGTTGAACAAGTGGGTCGTAGGATTTGGAGCCATGTGAGGTAAAGGTCAACACCATACAATAGACCTGGATTAGAATAGGACACTGTGTTAACTATATCCTGCCGCTATTATGACGTAGCAAAGGATGTTCGAAGGCTCAGAGCATTACACACATTATACACTCAATGTCTCTTGGTTATCAATATATTATTAGTCTATAGAGACTTTGTTTCATCAAAAGCTTTCGTTTCACCAGAGGTAGCTTTTCAATACAGTCACTCCAAGATCTTCACCAGACCAGCATCTTTCGCTAGCCATCTTCTCCGCCTCATGATTGCATCTGTCGTGCCAGACGCTTGCCCCACTTCTATACTCGATCAAGAGCCTAGAGTAGAGTGTATTAAAACAACAAGGCTAGAGTAAAACCCGTTTACTGCGCCTTAGAAAGCTTCGCCTTGCTAGAAGCGAGAGCACCAGAGAGACTGAACTGAGTCTTGATACCGTCGATACGGTGGACAGCGTTGAGGTTCTTGACACAGGTGATTTGGAAGCAGGTGGCACTACCCTGGCGGGAAGTGATGGTGGAGTAGGCGAGGAAGTACTCCCAGATCTAGGCAACTATTAGCTTCTAGAAGATATTTCAGAGCATGAGAAAATTACCTTGAACCAGCGAATACCATACTTGGCAACAACCTTGTCCTTATTGGCGAGCCAGTTACGGTACCACCTCCAGAGAGTGGCAGAGTAGTGCACACCAATGGTGTCTACCATCTTGACTTCAAAACCAGCGCCCTCGAGGGTGTCGACGACAAAACCAAGAGGAGTAGACGCGTCCGCACCGGGAAAGACGTACTTGTTCATGAAAAGACCCCAGGTGAAGTCCTCGAATTGCCATGCCTTACGCAGACCAGCGATCTGAAGGAAGAAGACACCATCGTCATCAAGCATATCGTAGACCTGACGGAAGAAAGCACCCAAGTGACGGACACCAACGTGCTCAGCCATCTCAAGACAAGTGATCTTGTTGTAGCCACCAGAAGGAACGGGAATTTCACGGTAGTCCATGCAGAGAATGTTGGACTGCTCAGCCTCGATACCAGCTTTCCTGAGACCGCTGTTGCCCCAAGCAGTCTGGTTGCGACCAAGAGTAATACCAGTGACCTTCGCGCCATAGTTGACAGAGGCGAATCGCGTAAGTGTGCCCCATCCACAGCCAATGTCGAGCATCTTCTCGCCAGGCTGCAGGTCAATCTTCTCACAGACAACGGCCATCTTGTTGTCCTGCAGTTGCTCCAAGCTCTCTTCCGTGTTGATATCGGAGATTATACCAGAGGTGTAAATCATGCGAGGACCGAGGAACCAGCCGTAGAAGTCATCGCCGCGGTCATAGTGGTCGCGTACCTGTTCTTCGTCTGGCGCGGGGTCAGCATATGCAGGCATTAGGGATACAAAGTGATCTTACCCTGAGACTTGGAGTGGACAATCATTTCTGGAATCATGCCGAAGAGGAAGTGCTTGATCAATCCAAGGGTGAAGCGGGGCTTGGACCAGTCATGGCGCCATTCGAGGATTTCGAGCATATCGCCATTGAGCTCAATTTCACCGTCAAAGTACTTTTCCTGGAACGTCTCGATAGGGATCTGCTTCTTGCCATAGTAGGCGTCGCGGTCCTCGGCCTTGTTGAACTTGAGGTAGTGCTCGATGGGCTTGCCGGGGAGTTTGGCCTTTTCGTTCTTGCGGGGAGCGAATTCGGATGTGAGCCACCAGAAGGGACCTAGAATGGGAAGACACAGGACAAGGGCGAGGAAAAGCCATGTCTTGAAGCCCATGCCCCAGCTCCATGTGATGTATGCGGGGAAGCCGACGAGCAGCGAGATGAGGACATAGTTGTTGAACGATTCGCGACCGGAGCCTTCTGCGGGGCATGGGGCATTTGCAATGGTTGGGTACTATTGATTGGCAAGCGTCAGCCCGGTATCTCATCACATCGTCGTTCAATGGCTGGCGGGGTTGTCGTCTGGAGGGTGGTAGGAGACTTACCGAAGTTGTCTTCACGCCGCAGTCGAACGGGGGTGTAGTGGGCGAGGGCGCCGGGGGCGTCTCAACCCACTCAAAGTTATCCTCGGAAGTATTGCTCATCTTGCGCGATGCTCAGCAATTTTGCAAGATTCAAAGCAGACGTGTTGGGAACTGGACCCTTTTAACGGCGGTGAAACCTACACTAGGTGGTTTTAAGCGAGTCGGCGCTGGGGGTTACGACTTCCCCTGCAGGCCATGGAGACGACAGCTCCACACATTCGACAGCACACCGACAGCACTATGCACTCACACCGGTACATTATATCCTTCACTAGGCCCATAAAGTATTCCCATAGGGGGTATGAACTGCAGTGCATGAGGCAACAGGTGGCCAGGTTGCTCTCGAACAGGTGCGTGTGCTCTGCACTAATACCATGTGTCTAACAGATAAGAGCATACGCCAGAACCCGCCAAGCCCATTGGTGGAGAGCGGGGAGCGCTCAGGACACCTCTACCAATAGCTTCTTCTTGACAAAGTCCATCTGCTCCTTGCTCACGCCAGCTTTCTCCAGGTACTGCTCGACACTGCCATATCTCTCCAATACATGAGCATTCACTTTTGGTACCAAGTCTGGGGGACACAGGGCAAATTGCCTGGACAAGCCTATGGACCTTATCTCTCGCAATCGCTCCTCCATCTCAGATGCAAGCTCTGACTCAGAAAGCTGGTAGTCTTTGTCAACAGTGCCCAAGTCGATTTTCAAGAGCAGAAGAATGAGCATCACCACAAGGCCCGTTCGGTCCTTTCCCTGGTGCGGATCAGTAATGGGTTGCAACAACGAGAGAATCAGCAGATACCTGAGTACAATGTACGAGCAGTGGCCAGCTCTCGTCCTTGGCAAGCACGTTGAAAACTTGTGCGACTTCATGTTTGCAAACGTCCAAGGATTGCGTAGCTAGTCCAACAAGCCCCATTTCCTCCATATGAGGAGCGAGGATTTTGATAGCATCTGTGCGATAGCCAAAGGCCATGAGTCCAATCAGTCTGAAGAACTCCATCCAGGTCAACTTGGAAACAAGCATGCGTGAAAAGGCCGATCCATTGAAGTTGATTTGGTGATAGGTGATGCCGGGTATCTCAAGTGGTTCTGTCACTTCGGCGTTGCTTTGGGGCACAGCAGCCGACGCTTTGATCCTCGCCCCATGCTTCTGCGCCTGTTCGATGTGCTCCGTTTTTGTACGCAGGTCAATGATTGATTTGACATTGAATTCTTTGACAAGTCTTTGCCTGTCCTGGAAAGAAGCCTCGTCTTTCCCAGTCAGCTATATATCAGACATAGTAGATACGGGACGTACATACCAGGTCGCGCGCTTCGAAACAGCAAGCCGGTTTTTAGGTTACTGTGATTGTGGTCAGCTGTGTTGCAATGCCAGCAGGGTGTCCGTGGCGTGCCTTGTGCCAATGCTGTCGTTGCAAAACTGGCCCACGTCGCGGAAATTCGACAGACTCTGGAGCGGGCTGTGTAGTTCTGGCATGGTTAGGCTCGGTAGCTAGTAAGGAGTAGTGGCAACTTTGTATCTTTGAGGTTTAGGACCAGGGTGACGTAGCGAAAGGCCACACTAGCCCCATCAGAGGTCACACATGGCTTTGAGATGGGGTGCGGAATGCTTGTAGTAGTAGTAGTCCGTCTACACATGTACATGCATTCAGCGATAAGAGGATGCGGGGCCAAAGGCATGTCAGATGTGCACAAGGATACGGTGGACAGGATCCATTGTCCTTGGAAGCAAATCGCTGAGAAGAGCCGTCACTTGGCCTGTTTGGTGAGGCCGTGGCCTGTTTCCAGCCCAAGAGACATAATCACCAGGCTCAGAGCGGCAAGGCGTCTGTGGCTTCTCCTACGGAACGCCCGCCCACGGCGATCCTCCACAACCACTATGACATCATGCCCGTCTCCATCGTCATCCAGCCATGTGAGGACGCCACAGGCTGTCTCTGGTGCCCGCGCTTGCGCAGGTTCCGTGTCGTCGTGAGATATATCTTGCGCCACCATGCTGTCTTGACTGTTTACCATCACGACACGCACTTTCACAATGGCAGCAACAACAGCTTCCGTCCCGAGTATGGCGGCGCCCGCTTCCGACACCAGACCCTTAAAAAGCACCGACGATGCGGCTCCACTTCCACCATCTGCCGACATGACCATGCGTTGCCCTGATCCGTCGGCCCATCATACAAACAACAATGCCTTACAGAACCAGGCCTCGGCCGCTGCACTGTATTCACACAACCCAACTAGCCCGGCCAAGGCAAACGAGTCCCGCCCCATGAACCCGCTCGGATCCGACGGCAAGCTGTCTTCCGCAGGTGAGTACCACATGCTATCATTACATCATGCCCTGATTGAATTTCCTAGGTGCTGCTGCCAGTCTCAAATACGCAAAGGCCCAAGATCTCCCCAGCTACCCCATTGTTGGAATCGACGCCAAATCCTCTGCAGGAGCTGCTGCTCTACTAGCTAACCAGAACAAAAAGAGCCCAGAGTGGTGGAAGCCAGAACAATCTTCGGCAGCTGGCAAAGCTGCCTTGCTCGCAAACGGATACAAAATGGCGCCTTTGTGGCAGCCTGAAGCAAGCGCAGCAGGCTCAAAGGCAGCCTTACTCGCTCACAAAGATGGTGGGAGGCTTAATCTGTGGCAACCAGAGGCCAGCGCAGAAGGCCATTCTGCAGCAGTACTCGCCATGAAAAAGAAGGGACTTGGTCCTGAGGTCGATTACGGATACACTGATCAGGGCAGGAAGAATGCTTTCACTGCCGCTACCGATGCCCACTCTGCCTCACGACGACAGCGCGCCCGATCAAACCCACCACCTGCTCCCCTGTACCCTGACTCCGAAAACTCAGCTAGGAATGCGCTGGGTGCAGCAACACTGGCCCACAGCGCTTCCACCCGTACCAGACCCCAAGCCAGCACTGCGAGCCCTGTTGAGTCCAACCGCCTGCAAAATGGTGCCATGGAAGCTGCGCGAATTCAGCATGCAAAGAGTATATCACGAGACATGTACGGAAGTGCTCCACCTGTTGCAATCGAGACGGATGAAAAGAAGCATAATGCTGCTCTTCGTGCTTCAGCTATCTCTATGGCGAAGAAGATTTATGACGTGCAGCAGCAGCAACGTCTAGAAAGCGAACTTGGGCCATCTACTGCCCGCACGGGGGCGTCTGCAGCGCAGAGCCAGCAGCTGGTCACCGGTGACGGCGATATCAAGCAACAGGCTATGCGCTATATCGGTATTCAGGAGGCTGCTCAGAAACTAGCACAAGAGAGACTGGCAAAGATCGGATACGACGAGAATGCAGCCTACCGAAGTTACTATGGATATGATCAACCGACTCGCAACAAGCTCTCCCTACGCCGTGGACGCAACCGTGCACATAGTGCCTCAGAGACTGCGCCTCCTGAGACCTCGGATTCTGACGAAGATGATTTCCGTTCGAGGCGCATCCGCTCCCAGATGGAGCAGTTCAACAAGCAACTAGCCGATGTTGATGCCAAGAAGCGCGAAAACGACCGCAAACTACTACTTGCTGCCGCGCAGCGTAAAGTCCAGGCACAAATGCAGGGTATGGATAAAAAGATCTTCGACGAAACTGGCAGGATGTCATCTACAATGGTGGATGATTGGGATGAGAAGGCACGACAGCGTGCCGTTGCCAATTCAGAAGCTCGGATGGAGAATCACGGCAGAGTCCACATTGGCAACGGCAAGTGGATGGATCAAGAAGAAATCGACGCCATTGCCCAGGCAAGAATTCAGCCGACTCTTAACGAGATTACTGAGAAGACCGAAAAACGTTTAGCTGAAGACGAGAAGCGCAGAGCTGAAGAAGAGGAACGACGAATGGACGCGGAGCAAGAGAAGCGTCGTATCAGAATCGAGAAGGAACGGGCCGATGAGATCAAAGCCGAAGAGAAGCAGGGCAGAGGTTAGTATTCTCACTCATATGTCTGGTCACACCACTAATGTGCTACAGATGAAGAAAAGAGGGCTGCTAAAGCGCGAGCGGCTGAAGAGAAGTTGGCAGCAAAACAAGAAAAAGAAGCAGAAAAGGCAAGAAAAGCAGAAGAGAAGCGTATGGCCAAAGAGGAACGTCGCAAATCAAGAGATGCACCACGAGCAGAGGGTGCCCGTGCTTCACACGACAATGACGACTTATACCAGGAACCGGGTCTTTCCACAGATGTCCAGCCTACATCCGCACATGAATCTGCTGATCCAACATCGCCCAATTCGCAAGAGTCTCCAAAGGGGCTAAAATCACTTCTGACCAAACTGAAACGCCGTTCAAAGCATTCACCTGCCAATGAAGTTGAAAAAGATGCGAAGGAGAAGGAGACGGGCTTTATTGGTGGTGCAAGTCTTCAAAACTCTACCTCTCAGCCTCGCTCTTCCGAGAATGCCACTCAGCCAAAACGTGACTCCATTGATGGTTACGTCTCCGACAAAGCAGAGGACCCAGTGGAGCCAGTCCACGCGATACCAGCATACGTCCCACATGTCGATCCTGTCGACAAAGATCAGCATTCAGATGTCTCATCCATTTCTAGTCATAAGGATGATTTCAGACCGGTTAGACGCAGACTAACTGACAGAGTCGCCAGTGGAGGTACCGCGACATCTGGTGGAGAAAGCTTTGAAGAAGCAAGAGATCACTTCGACGAAAATCTAGCCCCACCACCGGCTTTCAGTTCTGATACGGAAGACGCAGGAAAGGGAATCTCGAGTCGAGAATCTAAATTTCAAGAAGTAGGCTTGTAGACTTGTAGTCAAAGCCCGATGACTTCAAGACACACCCCTCAGGAATGAGCTCTTATATTCATCTGCTGCAGGGTGCACCTAATTAATTTCCTTGGTAATAAGAGCGCAAATATGTTGTACACGAATGTTTCATGTTTAAATGACGAAGAAAGGATGGGAAAATACGCCAGGAAATCGTAATCTAATGTATTCTGCTTCTGAGAAGTTGCCCTATGCATAACACACACAAGGATTGGTATTCGGGAGACCCTTGTCTCTCTTGCTCAACAACTCACGAACTACAAATTCACATATTAGAACAGTCGGACTAGGAGTAGTGGGTCGGGATCGACTAGGCAGCCAGGATGCAGGTACATGGAAATAGCTACTTGCTAGCGCACCATTGGTAACACCTCAGGCAAGTATATTACTACATGACTGTTGTTAAATGCGATTATGATGTGTCTAAACTTGATGAAACTATGTATACTTGACATCTGTGCAATTATGTAACTTGTGAAAAAAAAGTGTACTTTCTTAAGCCACCTTCACTTCGTGAGATTGTGTTGCTATATGGCTGCGTACCATCATCGTTAAGCCTGTATACATTACCGTGCATACCCAATTGCGACCACTGCAACCGGGACTCGTATGAATTCCTGGCTGTTGGAATTATTGAAAACCATAATTCAGCGTTCAAATGATTGCCCATGGATGCTATCCACTTGGTATTGTTGCCTGGGATCATTGAAAGCCCAGTTGATGAGTGGGTCGCAAGGCAGACGTCACTGGTAACAGCTATCCTTGGACTTAACGTGCAGCACCAGTAAGCTGGCCACACCAGTAAGCTGGCCACCCCACCCAACCTGACGCGACGCTCTGCACCACAACCACTATGCCGCGACAATAACGCTCTATACAGACTGCTCGTGAAGGCAGAATAAGTCTTGCTATCGTGTCTTATCGTAATAATCCAAAATAATCTATCTACGCTCTTATAAAGGCGTATAATGTGCTAAAGTTAACTCTTTAGACGCGTATCTACGGTACCTAACCACGATTAGAGACAGCCTCTATTAATTATAAGCTATCAGCTATTAAAGAGTAATCTCTTATTTAATAGATTCTAGATCTTAACTAACGCGGTTTTCCGCCCTATATTATTAACGTACGATGAATAGTAGACGCTCTACTTACTACGCGTAGCTAAGATCTACCTGTTATGGGCGAAGAGGCCTTCGAACGAGTTTGCATTAGCCTATGGTACAGAAGAAGAAAGATAAGAAGAGTTAAGCTGTCGTACGACAC